>NW_014578333.1:41377-70947 GCF_000485595.1 Priapulus caudatus
CTACGACACGCACGACTACGCACACGAACACAAACACACACACGACTCGACACACACAACAACACACACACACACACACACACACACACACACACACACGCACGCACACACACACACACCCATGCACACACGCGCGCGCTCACACAGACAAACACACACGCACGCACGCACGCACGCACGCACGCACACACACACACACACACACATTCGCAAACACCTTTCTGGAACCTGTGCACAAACTCGTACGGTTATCAGTACCAGAAAATTACAAGTATATGTACTTATAGAAGGAGCTTTCAATATCGTCAATCAATGCACATCAGCAAATGAATACAGTTACTTTACTATATGCTTACAACACTTCTAAGTATATTGTGTTGTGACTTGGTGAGAAAAAATAATCCAAGCCATGTTTATTATATGAATAAACTAATATTATTACATGTAGTATAATATATGATCAAGAGATAATAATAAATTAATAGAGTTCTCTTGATATTATGTAGATTTGTGATTTTACATATTTGCTAACTTTGCAACATAGGATAATTCTCTCGTATGCATAGACGTCAAACAAAAATGAGAAGGACATCCTACAAGGTATCAAGTACTCATGATCGTATCTATCGTTTGGTGAAAGTGAATATTTTTAAGACAGGTGCTTGAATTAAAAATCACTCTTGTGTTCCATGCTAATAAGGAGCTACACTGCTAAGTAACTACACTGTCATCACAAGCTGGTGCCACTAGATGCAAGATCACTTCCCGCTTACTCACACTCAATCTTAAAATAAGCGTATTATACAAACACGCCTTTATAGCTAGTGTTGGGGGGGGGGCAGACATGATCCTGCAACCAGTGCTTGCATGATGTCTGCTCATGACTCCGACATAACGCTCCGGTAATTACATGACGGTGTTATCACATCACCACCGTAGTTACACATTGTGACAAGATAGTCCAGTGCCACACGACAGTGTCTGTCACCACAAAACTGATCTTAGATTGGTGTGACATTACAGATTCACTGGGTCAACTATCGCTCATAGGGTCTATGTCCCCCGGGGTACTGCCGGAACGTACCCTGGGTACGGTCCGGTATACCGGAACGTACCCTGGTAACTATCTGATATGGTTAGGGTTAGGGTTAGGGTTAGGGTTAGGGTTAGGGTTAGGGTTAGGGAGTAGGCGTAGGCGACTCCCTAGACTCGTTAGTGGAGTAGGCGAGGTACGGTCCGGCATATTAGATAGTAGTCATAGTACCAGGGTACGTTCCGGTATACCGAACCGTACCCAGGGTACGTTCCGGCAGTACCCTGGGGGACATAGAGCCTCTCGGCTCAACTATCGACCGCATAGCTGTCTCTTGGACTACTAAATCAGGTGGCGACATCACTTTGAGGGTGTACTGATGAGTAACTAACTACACACCATCAAGGAAGTTGAAGGTACGAAGCATGCAACACAGATGTGCAAAACACGCGTGGTAGTCACAGCAAGCCGCATTCAGAAACAAGGCAACACAGAAGAGGATAGAAACAATCAGCCTTCACCTACCGCCCACGAGTATCGCCTGCCCTGCAGCACACATAAAGCAAAACAAGATTCAGGGCAATAACGTCTCTCGTACTCGACCTCCTCATTTCCCTAGTACAAGCCTGCCAGCAACCAGCACGGCATGCGGGTTACTCCATTTACGGGTTGAATGAGAAGACATGAGTTAGGACATGAAGCCGGCAAGAAGTCAGTGAACTTACCTTCACAAATGATAGTGCATGCTGTTTAATAACGTAAATCGTCCTGCATGTGAACAAAATTCTGATCTGAATAGTCAGAATAACTTTGAGGAAAACTGTCTAACTTTCTTTTTAGTATCCAATTACAGTTTCCAGCTAATAAAAGCAACCAGATCTCATACTACAAGATTTTTAAGTCGCGTTGAAAATTGAAAAAAAAACTGCGCATAAAACCTGGCCTCACAGAAAAACCTGCTCAACTATTTTCCACACAAACATGAAAAAAGGCAACTAAAGACAATATTAAAGTGACTATGTCCCCTTAAATAGCCTAATAATATCAATTTCATTACAAACTATGAAAAGAGAATGATAGTTTTCTATTTCTGCATTATACTTTCTAATTTTATCATTTCACTCAATGTAAACAAACATCTTTTTAACACCTTGTTAACAATTCATATATAAAGCAATTTTGATACCATAATAATTCAAAGTGCTCAGAATTTTTATATTTTATAGCTAGATTAAAACCAGTCTTTTCGGGTAAGAGTTTAAAGATGCCTTCCCACGCACATTTGTGTGACAAACCACTGTAAAAACGTAAGTAAATAACTCACTACACTTTAACTGAACGTTAGCTTTGGAAATAAAACTGTAAAAATATGTATCAAGCCAATATTCGCTCAACAAAAAAACAACTCGAAAAACGTGTTTCGCCGCGGTTCTGTATCATGGCGGCAAGATACGCAGGTCACGTAACCAGCACAGCCATAGATATCATCAGAAGTAGATAATAGGGAATCCCTATTATCTACTTCTGATATCATATAACACATGCGTCATATGATATCTATGAGCACATGCAGCCTTCATGAACTTCAGCGCTTGGCAACACTGCATGGCAACAAGAGACGCGTCACAACATCGCCGCAGAGCGGCAAAAGTAAACGCCGTCTGAAACATTCAACCCGACACTTTTACTTTGTAGTCTAATTAAAAGCTTCGAATGAACATATTTCCGGGCATTTTTTTTACCTATCACACATGGGCAAGCACGAACGTGCAATATGTTCAAATAATTAATTATTGCCTGATTTTATGTTTTCCGCTTGAAATTTCGTGGAAAGGCACCTTTAAGGATGAAATTGTTATTATGTATTACTATGTACTTTTAATGTAAAAAGTACACTGTTTTTATTTACAAACACTTCTACCCCAACTTCTACCTTCCTATGTATAAGGGTGACATAGTCATTTTAAACTACAAACACACACCAAAATCTACACACGACAACACTGTAAATTTATAAGAAAACGAAGTGGGGTGCCGTCGACAACATTTAAGATTAAATTGAATAAAAGATATTATTGACAGAATATAGATGGCAGCACCTACCCATGAGGTCCTTCTGCTGCCGCCCTGATCCACAGCAAACAGAAAAGTATTTAGTATTCCCGCACATACAAATACATCCTGACCAAATTTTCAATTATATTAAGAGCATAAATTCAAGATTTTCACGAGCTGTTATTTTTCTTTGCTAACTAAGAAGGGGCTAGCTATGACACTGGAATACAGCCAGGCAGGAAATTTATCATATATACATATATATAATCAGGAGTTAATAAAGACAAATTTTGTCTTTATTAACTCCTGATATAATATAGCATGTGATGCTGCAAAATGCGTGAAGACAAACCTGCACCTTTTACACGTGTATAATATACACTACGTCTACACAATGCGAGCAGAACTACAATTTCATCTGGATTATCATTAAAAAAAATTGGGGCATTATCATTAAAATAAATCTACCCATTTTTGATTTTTAAGGGAGCCCAGTCACTGCCTTAACACGGTTTTCTACACACGTTAATCTGTTAACACTTTTCACTTTTATGGTAGGAAGAACAGCGACCACATTTTACTCCTTGCCAAACTCGGCATCGTGTAGACATAGTTTAGTAGCTATAAGCTGAGCAATAAACCATCACCACCGCATGAGACTCGCAAGCATGCTAAGTGGATGTCCCACACATACTCCCGAGATAGAAAATACGGCTTCCGCAAATGCAAGAGCATAGGGGATTAAAGAATATCTATAGTGAGAACTTAAATGCCTGAAAAGGGAACTGAACTAGTAATGAAACTAGTAATGAACTATTAGTGTCATATTTAATGTGCTCATAGTGCCTCTAGCGGTCAAATCTAGGTGACGCCAAGCTAGCTAAGCAGAGTACAAATACAAGGGTAGCGTTCCACCATGCTGGTTATGCTATAAATGCTCGATTCATTTGTTTTCACTTTCCTGTGCATGGTAATATGCAACATGGTGCAGAAAGTGTGTTAATTACTGATCTATAACGGATGCCCTAAATCCACCAAGCCATGTGAATTTCGTGTCAGGGAAAGTAGCAGCAGCAGCTTTTAGTCTACTATGACGCATGCGAGCTAAATGCAAAATCACGGGCCACTCAAGTCGTCATTCTGCTCCATGCCACAGGCCCTGAAGCACAGATTATCTACAAAACTTTAACGTTGACTCAATAATCTGACAAAAAAAAACATTAAGAAAATACTAGACAAGTTTCAGGAATATAGTGTGTTCAAGGGATATCAATTCTAAAATAGAACCAACATGAAAGTAAATCGGTCAATCAATGGGTGACTGAACTAAGAGACACGCAGAGAGGTGATTTTGGCAATCAAAGGTCTTTTTGATCCGTGACAAATTTGCTTTTGGGATTTATTATGCCAGGATTAAAGATAGGCTAGGTACGGGAGACTATCCTCATACTTGGAAAAGCCACAGATGTCAGCAACTTACAGATGCAAGCTCTGGCTACGTCAACCACCTTACTGCAGGTTAACACTGTTAGGCAGAAGACGTAAGATACCTGGAAGGCTGGAAGATCAAAGCCGCCGCTCACTCCGCGCACGTCGGTGAATTGTAAACAATGCGAGTATCTACTGTGGAAGCTCACACATGCCTCGGAAGGGCCCTGCCTTTAGCCAGCAGTGCGAGAAATGCTCTGATTTCAATAGTTATGCAGCAGTTTGTCTGGGCGTGATTCGGAAAGTAGTCACGCCCCAGGTTCGGATCCCCAAGCAATTACAAACGCCAGTTGGAGCGCTACAGTGTTGAGCGTGACAGTCGATCTAAGAAACTTTCAATTTGGAATGCTACAAAAACATCTTGTCAGTAAGTGATATAGATGATGACTATCACCAAGCTCTCTTCCTCAGTGCCAGTCCAGTAGTTTTCAAGCTTTCCACTGGTGCAGATACCAATGTATCTATACTACTACAAAAACGAACTGTCTGTCTGTTTGCTATGCATTCAGCCGTCTATTGGTTTAGGATGCCCAAAATTGCCACACTGTTAGGTGATCACCCTTAGGGTGGCCTAAGCACATTGCCTTAACAAATATCCACTAAACCGTCTGTTTAGGAGCCTTTATAGAACACCAACACAGTGCTGACTGCCTTTACGAACTCTCAGGTCATGCCAGTAGGTAAGGTACAGTTGTCAGTATCAATTTGTTGTGGTTTAGCTACACAATTAGTGAATTTCTACGTGACATGTGGTTCAGCCATATTAGGTCATCATATGTGTGTCTGCATGGGACTGGTGCAGTGTCCACCCGTCATCGTTTGCCATCCAGTCTGAAAAGTCCACTCGTCGATCTCACTGAGGAAACACTACTGAAGAAATACAAGCTTTCTATTGGACTAGGTAAAAGTAAAAAGATATGACTTCGTAGTCGAACCTGAGTTACCCCCAGATAACTACTTCTGGATCAATGAGGAACCACTCGACATACACTTCGCCTGTGAGAAGTCTCACCAGTATATCTACCGCAAATAAGTGGGGATACACTGCTAATCACTGTCTATTAAGATTCGAGTCTAATGAAGACTATAGCTGAAGCCTCGCACGTCACTGCAACGTAAGATGTTACAGCTTCTGCGATACAGTCACTAGGCAATACATCTAAGGCAAGTTCATCTACGTTGCTGACACTCTCTACAGGGCGTACTAATCCAAACTGTGCTGCGCCCAAATCGCATGGGAATGGTGGTTCATGGCTCACTAACAAGCCTAACTGCTACTCCAGGCAAGGTCGAGGAGATTCGACTTACTACAGCTAATTTGCCAGGCACCAAATTCCCACACCATTCACCAAAAGGATGATCACTAATAACTTGCCATTTGGAATTCCAGCCTTTAAGTTGTTCACTAGCAAATGGGGCATCACCCTAGAGATGCCCACCCCTCATTACGTGCAGTCAAATGGTCAAAGTGAAAGACCAGCGGCAGCGCACACCATGAAGAAAATTGTGAAGAAAGCTACCAGCGAGGGGAGATATCTCTACATAGCATTCATTGCTGAAGTATCGTAATACATCAGTGATGAATTTTCCTTTGGCTCAGAGCCTCAGATGACTATCATGAGCAGAGCGTTGCGCTCCAAGCTTCCTACCATACCCGAGCTGCTGGAACCAGTGGTGGTGCGACCCAAGAATCAGCTACATAAGCAACAGCAAATGTACAGCGAGGAATACGACATGAAAGTCGAGGAGCTGCAACAATTGACGTTAGGGTAGTTTGATGGTCTACAGTACCAAGGAACATAGCAGCTTGCCACTGTTATAGCCAAGGATACCAACCCACGATCGTACCTATAGCCAGTCACAGCGAGCAAACCTAAAGGAGAAATCACAAACACTCGTGTGAAGGAAATTTTGAGGTTCCTACAGAGTCGCAGGATTCCATATGTTACCTCGAGCAGAAACGCCAGATGATTACGATAAGAAACGGGAACTACAGCAGGATCTCGAGGGTCCTGTGAAGGCAGCCCCGGGAAATTGTGATAAAGCCTCCATGCAGGTATGGTGATTATGCGTGAATTCACTGTAACTGGGCAAGGTCAAAAAGCACTGTTGTTTTGTTACAAAAAAAAGGATAAGGGTGAATAAAAATGGCATGATACTGATTGAGTCACTTGACTCAGCATTTGTGATTGCATTTCTTCACGAAAATTTGTTCCATTTAACATATATATTAGACAGGTATATTATATTATACTGTAGAAAAAGAAGTGTGTCAAAAACATTGTTTAATGTTGAAAACCACTTGAGATGAGAGAACAATTAATTTAAATATATGTGATGCATAATATAAACATATGCCATGAAATACATACTAGTTTTGAAGTAGATGAGGGCTGAACAAAACAACAGATAAAACGATGAATAAAATAACACAATACATTAAATGTCACCAAGTTGTGATTTGCTTTCAAGCACTTTCACATGCTAAAGGAACACTAGTATAATATAAAAATTAATCTGTTAATCGTTAATTAGTCCCTGCATTTACAGGGAAACTGATTAGTTCACGCAGCTCATGTTATGACTGACGGAAATCTACAGATCTGAGATCGAAGTCGAGAAAGTCGATAGTGGAAGCTTGATGGGTTTCTGGGAATAGTAACTAGCTAATCTGGCTTTGCGTTGTTAATTATGAGAAATTACGAATCTGCCAGACAATTCCTCATCGGTATAAACATGTACAGCGTGTTGGCACAGTTGTATTGTTTATACTCTGGGAAGCACAGCACAGAATGTCTATGACACACAGTATTAGCATTGATCTATAATCGTGTATTGAATATTTACACGTCTTTTATAAACGTGTAGTGTAAATTGCAAGCATTTCTGTCACGTAAAAATATTGTGTAAAATTTATGAATACACATTGAAACTGTTGTGTATTACATTAACATGTCATTTTTTCTCATATCAATATTGTAAAATGTTTTAATTTGTGTCAATGTTACATATATATCTAAAAGGTCATGCCTATGCAGTTGTATTATACGTGGTGTAAGATGTATACACAATGTAATGATGATGATGATGATGATGATGATGATGATGATGATGATGATGATGATGATGATGATGATGATGATGATGATTAATTTATTCTAGGCACACCAAAATTGCAAAAAATATGTCACATATTTTAAGCAAAATCGGCAGTGAATAAAAGATTAAGACCCCAAACTATAAATTAGGCCAGTGGTGGTCATCACACAGATTTTTCTCACAGAAATCAAACACAAATCTGAGAAATTTTGCAATATCTCTGAAAGTAGAGTATCCGGATACAGCATGAAAACGTGTAAAATTAAACAAATAAAACGAAAATAAAACGAGTTTTCATGTACATTCTCTCAAGCAATTAGCACAATGCATCCAGTTGTATGGCTACCATTTACTAGACTGGGTTAAAACTAAACTTTATATAGAATTCTACAAGCACCTTAGTGTCACACACATTCCAGCTATTATCAGTGGTAAAGTCTAAGGATGACTGACATTAGCACAGGGCAAGCAAGCGAATGCAGCCTGATAATCTATACCTTAATTGTGTTGACCGGTTAAGATTAGTTAAAATTAATTAACCTGACTGCTGCTAAAATACTTGTCTAGGTTTAGCCAATCATCTTGTGAATGGTATGTCCAGACTACCTTACTGCATCATAGTGAAAACAAACCCCCTCACACCTAACAGACATTTGGAGACATTTAGAGGATTAATGTTGGTATGCACTCACCTTCACTTGAGTGTAAGCTGACTCCATCTTCTCCTCAAACGACTTGAATGCTGTTGTACTTCTGTAAGTGATAACAAGGATATATATAGCAGGGCCAGCCAACGCTAAAGGGCGATGTAATCGCCGTGAAATCGCCTAGTGTGTCCACTCAATCGCCGCCGATTTCATCGCCCGATGCCATCGCCCGATGTCATCGCATAGATCAAAACGTTTTGATATTATCGCCCGATTTCATCGCCCGATTTCATCACCCGATTTCATTGCCTAGTGTGTCCGCGGCCGGCGATAACATCGCCCGATTGTACAATTCATCAGCCAATCAGAGTTGTTCAATGATACTGTACTTGTTCATACGTAATAGCGATGTTTCATGTTTAGTACGTCATGTCATGTAATAGTAGTGTTGTCAATCGGTTGTAATTTCATAATCGATCATCGGTTGGACCCAAGTAACCGATGATCGGTTACAATCGGTTACTCGGAGTGTTGAATGCCTGCGTGTGCATGTACGTGTGTGCCTGTATGGGCTTGTTTAGCCCTGTTTACTGTTTGTTTTGCACTGTTTACTACTGTGTGTATAATACATGTATGTTAATATTTAATAATAAAGGATAACTTGTTTACTAGCGATGATATCTCTGATTCTCATCACTTTTCCAAGTTTTCTTGTTCAAGTTTTACATTTATTTCGAATTTATTTATTTTTTTATTTTTCGATACAAAATCGATTATGGATTTTGATAACCAAGCGCTTGGTTCGAGCCACTGTTCAACCGATGATCGAGTATAATCGATGATCGTGACATCACTAAGCGCTTGGTTCGAGCCACTGTTCAACCGATGATCGAGTATAATCGATGATCGTGACATCACTATGTAATAGCGATGCACGCACGCACGTACGCATGTGTACGTGCACACGCACGCACACACTCATGCACGCACGTGTACGTGCACACGCACACATGCACGCACGTGCACGCACGCACGCACGCACGTATACGTGCACACGCACACACGCACACACGCACGCACACACGCACGCATGCACGTACGTTTACATACACACGCACGCACGCATAAATGCACGCAGGTGTACGTGCACACGCCCGCACGCACGTCTACGTGCACATGCATGCACGACTTATTCACCGGCGATTTAATCGCCCGATTTAATCGCCTAGTGTGTCCACTCGACTCGCGCGATAGAATCGGGCGATTTAGTCGCCCTTAACAATGAGCTATCACAACAATTTTAAGCTAGAATCTCAAAATGAAATCGACACACGCAGATGCTTTGAGAGCTCCCATAGGCTTTTCTTGAAGACGTGGTAGGGTTCGAGTGGCCCAGCAAGGCAAGTGCAATGCTAGGAAGGGTGTGTGCATGTACTCTCAGTAGTTTATTCTGCATATCTACTATGGTGGTGCATTGCGATGCACTGTGAGTATAAAATTCAAATTATGAGGAAACTGTCTTTTGTACAGGAGATGCATCCGACTACCCTGGATGAGCTAATAAAAACAAAGAACTACAACCACAGTACAGCATGAGAATACGCATCAAAAGCTTAGTGTTGTTGTTTTTTTACCTATATCTGTGTCTCCTTACAGTTATATAAATACCCTTTTTATACATTATATCTCAGCACCTGTTAGATATTAAAGGTAGCTCAAACTAATTTGGAAAATTTCTCTACGTTTGCTGACATGCTGTGTCTTTACTTTACTGTCACCAGCTTACACCTCACCAGTGTGTGTGTGTATCGAGGTCACAGTTGATGATCAAGGACATCACAAATCCCAGGGTATAGCAATAGTGAATACTGATTCATCGACATCAGCAGTGTTACAGCAGTGAAACTGAATCAGGTCATCCCTCACAAATAGTGTCGAGTTGCACGCAGGGGTAGAATAGGCACATGTACGAATATAGTGCCCACGCCATCCAGGGGCACAGTTTCTCCATAATTACCCGCTAGCATAGTCTAGTTGCCACCCGTGTTCAGGTGAACTGCAATACTCGAGATATTGCAAACGTGTGGCATCACAACCAGCAATCTAAAAGTGTGAAGACTTATAAAATATAGGTATCGTATAGGGCCTTTGACATTTTTCAAAGCAAGTTTCAAACCGGTACATTATCACGGGTAGTTGGCACGAGCTGTGCATGCAAGCAGGTCAAGTCAAATGCTACTGATCGTTCTAACTACAGTCAGCATTGAGGATCGGTTTTGCCAGCCTGTCAGTCCACCACAGGAGAGATGACACATTTGCTGAATAAGGACAGCCTATAATTTGCCATGCTATGTGCCATAGACATGCAGTATCCCGACTACATGTGCTATAGGCTAGTACACGCTTGGACACAGTATGCGTATGCAACTTTCTGTCAACTAAAAAAATACAACAATGTTTTTAATAGCTTCTAATCATATTACTGTTGCTTTAAAAAAAAGACAGCACTATGTCTGGTCTATGCAAAATAAAAAGACTAAAACTAGTGTTAGTGCTATGTATATTTTCCATTTTTTGCAATATTCTATAGCATGAACAATGCGCATATTTGTTTTTCTTGCGGACAAGAAGTAAAACTAGGCAGTTTTATATTTTTACCACTGAATATTAATACACAAGTTTAGAAATAGTTCAATTGATGGATAGATATTTTGTTATTTTCATTTAATGTAAGAAAGATATACGATTGAATATTTGAAATTGACTGAATACTGAAATATACTGAAATTTGACTTGAATAACAAGTGCCGCGGAGCGACAGCGCTCATCTAACGTCTACTGCGGTGACTCTGTGGTGGAGTGGTGGGATTCTAGTAAACCCTGTTAGTCCCAAATGTGTTCACATACACGCCGAAACAGTGGAAGGCACAGGGATGGTATCAGGAACCTTCTCAAAGGAATGTTCGTTGGGATCGTTATGAAAGTTGCCACGAGATGGCGCGTACGTTTAAGTGTCTTCAGATTAAAGATGGAAGCTCCCATCGTACGTAGTAGCAACAACCATTTGCAAAACAGAATAGGTAAGCACTCATCTTGCGTAGGTAAATGGCCTACAGGCTGAAATAGAGAGAAGAAGGTTATGCTCCTTAAATCGTATAATTTCTATGGCATTCTGTACTGTCAGTGTGTTACATGTAACGTATGCCACTGCCAGTGGCCACTGCCAGTGCATGTGGTGGTGATATTACTGTGTAGTTTTTGCCTGCGTTAATTAGTTACAGGTGGCAGCAACCAAATTTAGCTTTTGAAATTTCACTGTGACATTGTAGCCTCATACATCCAGGCATGTATAGATTCTACTAGCAAACCCGGCAGTCAAATTCTTTCTAACGGTAAACAAATCCATGTTTAACCCTCCTCTTGAAGGTCAAAAGCTTATCAGACACTTACTCTTCGCAAGTCAGTGGAAAGCACATTTCATGGTCCTTTCAATAAAGCCATAAAAATGCTAGGTCACCGCTGAAACAAAAAAGTTTTTCAATCGCTCTGTCAGACCATGTCCACAGAAAATGTCTAAAATCTGCCTTGTGCCCCATTGACCTTTGACCTGTGACCTCTAATTTCGGCACAGTGATGGCTTTTCCTACCATGATGCTATACTATTACGAGCCTAGGTCGAGCCGTTTAGATTTGTGCCGCAATTCTGCATTTCCTCCCTATACCTAAGTTAAGGAGGGATGTTCCCCCTTCTTTTACACCTCTTGACCTTTGACCTTTGACCCCCAGCTTCGACATCCCAACTCGTTTTCGGATTCCCCCCCCCCACGTCCCGAATATCATGACCGTACGTCGAGCGGTTAAGATTTGTGCCCAACTGTTGACGCACGGACGGACGGACGGCCGGACGGACGATCATGCGATTCTACAAGCTGCATCTGCATGACTACGTCACATGAGCTAATAAAAAGGCATGTTTTATGCATTTACATCAAGAGTAGATAATAAACATTTATCTACTCTTGATTTACATTAAAAGTCACATGTTAACAGGTAAGAAAACTGATACAAATCACAGATAGTATCAGTACAGTATACATGCACTCTCATGAATCCAGAGTGCATCACAGATGGTCCTAGCCGAGAACAAATCAATCCCTAGGCACACTGTATAATACATGTTTAGGTGGTATTGGGTTGTTTATGGATGTGCATGTGAGTGAACGCACACGCCCGCGGTTTCTTGTCTACAGGGTTGGGTTGGGGTGGGGTGGGGTGTGGTTTGGGATATCTAGAATGGAAATGTCAATGCATACATGAACACACACACGCACGCACGCACGCACGCACGCACACACACACACACGTGCACGCACGCACACATACATGGGTTCATGCTCCACACACTCCGACATTCCTGTACTGCTGCTGTAATCATATATGCCACGTATCTGCACACTGCCAACATGGTAGCAAAAACACCTATAACCAATATCTAAGCATTGCGAACTATGCATAAACGAACCTGAGATCAACCATCTTTTTGCTGACACTTGTACCTATGGAAGACAGTGCCTCTGTGGTTTTTTCACCTGCAACTTTCAGTCCATGGCTGGTTTTCTGGTATCTGAAAATTTAATAATTAATGCGTTTACTAGAAAAGATATTTAGGATGAAGCCAGGTATAAAGAAACATGAATGATGTTAGTTATGCACATGTGCTGCTCACATAAATATTCTGTCCTATTCTCTTATAAACATACACGTTTTATCGTGCAATTATATGGATATTATTTCCTTGTCACACAAACCCTCGAGAAGAATACCTTACTATCTAGTCAACCAATTACTACAATGTTGCAGAAGTGGACACAATTAAAAAGCAAATACAAGAAGAGCATTAAGTTATGTGTTCACTATATTATACAAAGGTATTACAATGGAATAGAGATGAATATCAGATAGCACTCATTTAATTGCCATTTTGCTAGTCAAGTTGATCAGTGATGAAAATAAAAATAATGTTGGACCACAGGATTTCATCATAAGGTCACCCAGAATGTGAGGGTTTGTTTGCATAGGAAAAATATCTATAATCAGTGGAATCACTACGGTTTGAATGCTACGATTACGCAAATACAATTCGCTTATTGTTTCCTGGAATTCCGGTCCTTTTTTCACCACTATCATGAAACTATTTTAATATATACTTAAAACGTCTAGAAACTGTTAGGGAAATACTTCCAGTACTTTCCTAAATATATTTGCTCAAATCATACTTCAACAAATCATCATGCTCATAGAGCGATTTTAGTGTCAATTTCCAAGTTCATGTGATAAGCTGGGTTCCTAAAATTTATGCTGAGCCCATATAATTTTTGCTTTAAGAACCCAGATGGCTACTACTTTTTAAGCACATTTACATCACTGTTGACTGTTGTTATTAATCACATTGACTCTATGAGAGCCTTCATATTTTGTTGAATTCACATTATGGACTATAAGTCAAATGTTAATAACTTAAAGGAATAATAGGTCCATTGATTATGCAATGTTGACGAATGCTAGAGTAACTGGCACCTTGTGTAGTTAAAGGAATAATATGGCCATTGATTATGCAATGTTGACGAATGCTAGAGTAACTGGCACCTTGTGTAGTTAATAAGTACATTACCTTATAGCCAAACGCGTATTAGTTTGTACAATTAATATCACTGCTGTCTAAGAAATATCTAATCTGAAATCAGCAGTGCCAAAAATCAGCTTGTTTTCAGTTTTTCAAACCACTGCCGAGCGGAAGCGGGTGTGATAGCAGATTAACGTGCACCGGGTGGCGACATTTCCGTCGCGGATAAGCTCGGCCGTACGCCATGCTATCATCAGTGATTTTCATAAAACAATGGACGCTCGTGATAAGGCCTTTTTTGTCAGGGCTGTTCACGGTGCGTCCGCTGATTAGTTACGTGTGTTTTTTAGCTCTTATTTCCCATGTTTAGTACGCGTGGCCCGTGGTTAACGACCGTTTGTACCACCTTCGTTCATCTGGCCGTCCAAAACAGTATGGGGCCGCACAAATGTTTACTTTACGTCATCGCTTGACTCCTTGATGACATTTACGGCACGTAAATGATACATTGATACATTATCAACACCGATTTCAAGTTATTGTTTCTAATGTACCACAGTGTATTATGGACAAACTAATACGCGTTTGGCTATAGGTAATGTACTTATTAACTACACAAGGTGCCAGTTACTCTAGCATTAGTCAACGACTCAACATTGCATAATCAATGGACCTATTATTCATTTAATACACACATATTATTTCACCCAACTGTTAGCACACCAATGCATGCAATTGCAGCCCTTCATCTAATATATATTGTGGAGTTCGTATGTATGTATGTATGTATGTATGTATGTATGTATGTATGTATGTATGTTATGTATGTATGTTGTATCTTCCCTATATAGGCGGCCAAACCGCCCAAGCGATCTGGATTGCAATTTTCACACGGCCATCTTTATACCCGGGGAGTGTTCCTAGATGGAAAAAATCTGTCAAACGTCAAACCTCGCGCGAAAATCCGTGAAAAAACCCGTCAATTCGTCAATCTTCACACAATGTTAGCACTCACTGCTACAGTGCTCCACACACAGATTTCTTGCCTCACCTCATGATCTCATCAGCTGCTGGTATTGTGAAACCGAAACCGAAATCAATACTAAAACAGAGCATAACCAGGACCAGTTCAGAGGTACTACTCACTCTGAGTTCAGAGTCAGCTTCAGATGCTACGATCTCAGAATGCATTGTCCATTCCAAAGCTATGCTTTTTCTGATTTCAATTTCTTAATTTCAATGTGCATAATTGCGCGCCAAGCATTCACTTAGACAATATCCAGTGGACACAGACCCCACTCCGCTGGCCTGTCTCTATCTATACTATATATGGAATTTCTTTTATTCGTGGTACGATCTCACAATGGATAGCTGTACGTGGGAAGCTCAAGAGTTGGATACGCCAGGAATCTCTACATATTTGCACCCAGAGAATAACAACGAAAAACATTGTTTATCAAGAGGCTTTGAAATGAAAAGTCCAACACATTCGTACATGCTGTTAATATAATAATCACTTTTTGTCATTTACACCATATTACTATTATGTCCCAGGGGTTCTAAGTTGGGTTGTGCTATCATGTCATACGTAAGCAGTTTTTTCCCATGCTTATTATCTTATTAGACTGATTTCTAAATATTGATATTGTGTGCAATGTTATTGTCGATTTTTACCCATGTTCCTATTGCGTCCCATTATTAGTAGTATGAATTAGTAGCACGATTTTACCCAGCGCAGCGGTAACCGCAGCTAGTCTAATATATATTTGAGTCGTATGTATGTATGTATGTATCTTCCCTATAGGCGGCCAAACCGCCCACGATCTGGATGCAATTTTCACAGGGCCATCTCTTATACCCGGGGAGTGTTCCTAGCTGAAAAAAACCTGCCAAACCGTCAAACTCACCGAAAAATCCGTGAAAAACCCCTCAAAGACAAAAATCGATCACTCATTTCCGTCCAGGCTGCTGGTATTGTGAACCGAAACCGATACTAAAACAGAGCACAACAAGAACCTGTTCAGAGGTTACGACTGCATTGTTTATCAAGAGGCTTTGAAATGAGAAGTGCAACCCATTGTCGCATGCTGTTAGAATAACTTTTTCTTATTTACACCATATTACTATTATGTTCCAGGGGTTCTACGTTTGGGTTGGGCTGTCATATACAATACGTAACCGCTTTTTTACCATGCTTATTATCTGATTAGACTGATTTCTAAATATTTATAGAGATTCACTATAGTTTGAGTATGAGTATCATATAGTTTGAGAGGTTACGATTGCTCAAAACATCAACGCTAAAGACGCGTACAACGTGAGTAAACATTCTTTATAATTACAAATTTCCCCACTCGCTGGCCTGTCTGTATCTATATATCGACTTTTTTTATTCATGCTACGATTTCAGAATCCATTGTCCATTCGAAAGCTATGCCTTTTCTTGATTCAGATAGAAAAATTCCTTTATTTCAATGTGCATGGTTGCGCGCCAAGCATTCACTAGACAATATCCAATGGACACAGACCCCACTCGCTGGCCTGTCTCTATTCTATACTATATACCCAATTTCCTTTATTCAACCTACGATCTGACAATGGATAGCTGTACGTGGTGAGCTCAACAGTTCGAGACGCCAGCAATCTCTACATATTTCCACCAGACAATAACACGCAAACCATTGTTTATATCAAGAGGTTTTTCAAATGAAAACTGCAACCCATTCGTACACTGCTTGTTATAATAACTTTTTCTCATTTCCACCATATTACTATTATGTTCCAGGGGTTCTAAGTTGGGTATAAGTCTGCTGTCATATAAATGTCATACGTAACAGTTTTTCCCCATGCTTATTATCTTATTAGACTGATTTGTAAATATTGATATTGTGTGCAATGTTATATTGTCGATTTTTACCCAATGTTCCTATTGTGTCCAATTATTAGTAGTATGAATTAGTACCACGATTTTACCCAGCGCAGCGGGTACCCGCAGCTAGTTTATAAATAAACTGCACCAGCATCACATAAATCATTTTGCAATGACTTCTGGCTACTTAAATGTTGGAGAAGAAATCGTGCAATAATTGTTACAACTGGTACCAATGCAATGGACTGCCACATGCTGACAAAAACATGTACATCCATCATCAGCAGGGTGTTAGCCATGGAAACAAAATCAGGGAGTCTCACCATCTGAGCGAAGCGATGATGCTGTGGGCGCGAAGCGCCCTCGAGGCTAGGGGGAGGGTGTGGGGAGGGTTTTCCCCCTCTTACGGTGTTGAATTTTTTTTTAATTGGGCCACCCTCATGCCGTCTCTATCAAATTTCATCCGTCTCATCCAAGGATAGGCCATCCAGAAGATGGGTAGACGGGTCTCGGGCTAACACACTGATCATCAGCGGACTACACAAACGCATTTACTTACACGTCTGATTCAGTGACGGTCTTTAGGCCACTCTGGATGTCATGTTGCCACTCCTGGAGTGGTGTTATGCCTAACTTCTGCTTTAGCTCCTGTGAGCGCCGTACCTTGGCTGAGAGGACCTGCCGCAGAGTCTGTATTTCATCATCCACCTGCGGAAAGACGGAAGAGCAAGCATTTAAGGTGGAATCATCACTGCTTGATACAACGGAGTAGGAAAACAACGAACATCTAACACAGAATGTTGAAGTATTTTTCCAAGTATTTTCGTGTCTCTTCTATACAACTCTCCTGTTAATTGTCTATAAAATGTCAAAATATCACACATAATAACTTTAGTGACAAGACATTTTTGTGTTCAAAGTAACATTTCATGTAACCTTTGAGGAAGAGCCGTTCTTCATTTCACCAAGCACTCGCTCTCTCTCTCTCTCTCTCTCTCTCTCTCTCGCTCCCTTTCTGTCTCTCTCTCTCTCTCTCTCTCTCTCTCTCTGTATTACACAGCTGACACAAGCTGAATATAGATCTAAAACACAATACATATATAGTCTGCACACTTGGTTTCGGTATGATTGCGAGAGAATATGATGCTACAAGTGAACACCCACCTTGATCAGCTCTTGCCTCCATTCCTCCTGCTGCCTTGCATGTTCTACGGGGTCCGTTATGTTCGGATGTACACCGGAATCAGGAGAAGCAGTTGTCGAATTGTACAGGTTCTCATTTGTCATCTCTGCATTGTCATAGAGTTCATGATCTGCCACAATAGAAAAATCTTCCTGTGACACCAATATTAGAAATGGGAATAACGGCTACAGAATCAACAGTTGTGCACTCGAAAAATTTCAATATTTTGGTCAGTAGAGTCGTTATCTGATAGTAGTGAATACTTAAATTGACTACGTCACGAATTTTCTATGGTAAAGTTTGTAAATTTTTGTTGCCATTTTTTTACATTAAAAGTAAGAACTATCGAGACTAAACGTATCGTCAAATTCTTACCTGATAAGATTGTTTCTCAACTAGTTAAAAATCCAAAAAACCTAGACGATTTGATATTAGTGTTCCTAACATTAATTGCTTGCTATGGGCTTGCTATGTATGAGTCACGAGTGTATGTTCACATCAAACAATATAGTAAAATAAGTATAATGCAGCAATTTAACCATAAAAAGTGAACAGAATTACTTATATTTTGTGAAAAAGTGGTTTTTTTTTTTTTACTATTTACGTTGACGTAATCACTTTAAATGATTACATATTTCATCTACTATGGCCTTTATGATGCAGTAACTAAAGCTAGGTGTAACACTACACACTGTAGCAGGGGTAGAAATTAACTTTTAAACACGAAAGTCCGTAGCAAAATGATAGAGTCTGCAGTCTGAAGTTCAAAATTAAAGATATTAACAATAACACGTGCTTATTTTGAAGATTCATGTGGTTACACGTCTGCCCAATTTTCTTTGGACATAAATTTGCTGAAAAAATACGGTAATTCTGCGAGGCCGTGCTCTGGAACGAACTAGTTAGTATAGTATGGCAGAATTTTCAGGGAGTCACACGAACTGGGGTTAAACTCTCAAATCGTGAATTTATTTCCCCAAGGCGTTATTTCGAAATCTGGCGCCATCGCCGCCATCTTTGTCTCATTAAGGAGGTGTACAACAGTAAGCCTCCACAAATTGTTCACAGTTGCACTATTTCGTCTCTAGAGAAGGCCTTTTTTGGCTTTTTTTTTCGCCAAAATTCGGCACCAGAGTGCAATAATTTGCATTATGCACGCAAGTTAGATGCCTCGTGGACGTCTAGAAAGCATTAGAAGTAAAATTGGTCTTGTTGTGTACTCGTGACATTCCGTCAGGTGGCGTAGCCGCAGCGACCGGCTGGTGATTTTTGTGTATGAAATGTGTTCAGACAACTTTGCAGAAATTTGCATCATAGAGCTGGCAAAAGTTTCGAGCGGAGCATAGAGCATGAATCTGTAGTTATTTAAC
Source organism: Priapulus caudatus (assembly GCF_000485595.1). Classification (NCBI taxonomy): domain Eukaryota; kingdom Metazoa; phylum Priapulida; class Priapulimorpha; order Priapulimorphida; family Priapulidae; genus Priapulus; species Priapulus caudatus. The sequence continues at coordinate 60,745 of NW_014578333.1, forward strand.
ATGAATAAAGTGTATGTTTTGTAAGTGCAGTAACAGTGTGAGTATTTTTAATTAATTTCTGTTCGATGCTTATTCAGGCCTGCAGCCTATGGACGCCCTCTACTGTTGTTCAACACCTTAACTTCACTGGCAGCAAGAACAAGTCCGCACCTGCAGCTACAGCACACACGCGGCCATTGACTATATATAACAACATGGTGCTTAACTCGCCGCCACACGGACCACAACTCACCGTTTTCCATCAGTTACAACTCCGGTGTTCCTGCAGGTGACTCCACTTTCCAACTATCGCTGGAATCGTGGAAGACTGCTGAACAAGCTACACCCGCCATTTTTGACAATCGGCCTGCCAGAATGCGCTCAAATCACAGAAATTCCTCAAATATCCATGAGAAATGATTCTTCGAATGCTACTATTGAAGAAGACGGCAGGGCCGGCTGCGCTGATTGGCTGCAGCAAGTCAGTTGCGTAGTTGCGCAGCCTGTCTGCGCATTAAACTTGCTGCAGCCAATCAGCGCAGCCGGCCCTGCCGCCTTCTTCAATAGTAGCATTCGAAGAATCATTTCGCATGGATATTTGAAGAATTTCTATGATTTGAGCGCATTCTCGCGGGCCGATTGTCAAAAATGGCGGGTGTAGCTTGTTCAGCAGTCATCCTCGATTCCAACGATAGTTGGAAAGTGGCGTCATCTGCAGGAACACCGGAGTTGTAACTGATTGAAAACGATGAGTTGTGGTCCGTGCGGCGGCGAGTTAAGCACCATGTTGTTATATATAGTCTGTTGCGGACAATTCAGCTCTATCAGGCAGATATTTGAGCCATATTTGAGATAATTTGTCAGAGTTATTTCCCTTGCATTGCGCTAACATTGGCGCATTGTGAGCGCTAGCTATCCGCCCTTGACAAGAGAGGGCGCTGGGTGGAGAGAGATTATGGGATGGTTTCCTGGAATCGTGAGGCGCACGTTTTGGAATTGAAAAGGAAACCAGAGGAGGCCTTACGGGCAGATGGGTGATGAATGTTTGCGTGTATAAGTTCCCAATTTGTTTGTACCTGAGATTGCCGGACATCTGAGATACTGAGATACTGAGTGAGCTACAGGGCTAATATGTTCTGAAGGCAAGTGAACTGATATGTATTGAGCGAACTGATATGTATTGAGTTTTGAACTGAACTGTTACGCACTATATCGAAGCTGATCTGTAGCCTAGACACTAACTTGCATCGTTGTGAAATCGTGCGCCTGACGGGCGGTTGAAGTGAAGTACAGAGATGGTCGTGCATTATGTGAGGTGACTGTGAAGCTAATGTACGTGCATTTGTAGACAGTGTGTTGCTGCAGAATTTTAGACTGGAAAATAAATGTTTGAAACTGTATTCGGTGTTATCAGCGTGACTGCAATTGGAACGAATGAATCACCCACAACATAGTCAATGGCCGCGTGTGTGTTGTAGCTGCAGGTGCGGGCTTGTTCTTGCTGCCAGTGCTTAACTTAAGTATGAAAACGAATGGACTGCCGTAACCGTGGGCCGTAGCCTCGAGACATTAACTTTAACTTTTAAGATAAGGCTGCTGTACCCGGCCGTAGCCACTCCCAAGTTTAAAAGTAAAACAAAGGTAGTTTTTTATTACCTTTTTCCTCTGGTGTCATACTCATCTTGACGTGTTTTCTTAAACTCGATATGAAACGGCTTCACACTGCGAACTTTACACGAGAGACACTTAATTGCTACGTTGTCAACAAATGTGGAAACATGCGCAATGACTGTGATGACTTGACATATCCCTTATTGCACCGCGAAGTGAACACATGAGCATCCTGCTGCTGTTCATTTGTTGTTTCCCAGCTGATTTGTGGGTGAAATTTACCACACAACGTTTTCAAAATGGCGATGCAAAGAAAGACAAACGTGAGTTGTTGAACTTGTTCACGTAATTCTCACAAACTTAGTTGTTATTAATATGAATAGCATAAGAACATTATTTAGGTTTTAGACAAATTATCTAATTCATTAAAAACGAGAGTGCAGTATTCCGTCTTTCTAGCTCTTCATTCTTCATTAGACTTGAAACTCGCCGAAACTCCCATTCAATGGTTCAATGATTCAATGGCCATCGGCATTGATACCTTACCGGTTTACTAGCCACAAGTTCCCTTCTCGCTTAACACTACGTGGCGAGAGGAGGCCGTGTAACAGTCGGAGAGCGTGGTCGGTTTACCGGTTTAATAAACATGAAAACACCGTCACTTCTGCAGGAAATGCGGCGGTAGAATACACACTAACACAGGCACTTGGGCCGTTTCAATAATAAAATGATGGTTAATAATAATAACGCTGTTGCTGCTGCAACGGTACCGTCGCCGATTTTTTTTCTCTTAAAGTCACGGTACTGACGCCTGATTGGTTGATAAGCGCAACGAGCGCTACCTGTCGTCAAAAAGAAAATAATGCGCATCAGTGATTAGGGATTAGGGTCAGGATTAGGGTTAAGGTTAGGATTAGGGTTAGGGTTAGGGTTTTTGCATCATGATATCTGTCCCCACACCATAGATTAATTTTTGTGGATAACACTGCCTATATATAGCGCGGCGACACATATATATATTTAGTGTGAAGGTTAGTATTGGCGGTGTTGGAGTGAGGGTTAACGTTAGGGTTAACGTTTTGAACGTCATCGTCAACGTTATCACGTGACCTCCCTCCACGCCCGGGGGATAGCAACACCCAAAAGCAACGGTAGTTATTATTCGCCGATAGATGGCGCTGGCATCACTACCGTGACTTTAAGAGAAAAAAAATCGGCGACGGTACCGTTGCAGCAACAACAGCCTAATAATAAATACAACTTGTCAGTACTACTAGTAGTAAGTACTACTACTACTAGACCTACCACTACCAGTAATAGTCTTAATGTTTGATTTGACCTAATAACTTCACTTCAATACCGTTTAAAGCGAGAGAGAGTCGCAGCCAATAGGGATCTCGACTTGGTTTTCGGCAAAAATACCAGATTTTCACCACTCATTATCTCAGCGTAGGGGCATCGAAGGGACAAGCGGCTTGTTTTATATATATTAGTAAGGTAGGACAGCTTAGAAATACTACCGCAAAGAATCGTCAAAATAAAACGGGCAAAGTTTCTTAATTCAACTAATAGTACAACATGGTTTCAGTATTTCACCGTTGTACGCTCTCCATTTAATACGCTCTTGGTAAGTCTATGAGATGGTGAGGTTAATGTTAGAGTCAAATATTGAGGGCCAGTGTTTTAGCTTGGTATTTTCACACAGTAACTTAGCACCTCCTATATTGATTAGTCTTTCAAGTCCAAGGGACTATATGATATCAAAGATAGAGAAAGACAGGTGATCAAATATTATAGAGAGATCAATGTTGCGGATTGCAATGCTAATGCACAAATTTAACACCCATGTGTGAAATTAATGCACCATGTGCAATGTTCCCCACGTTTTTACACTAGAATTAGTTGGAGCCCTGCCACTTCTGCAGGAACTAAGTTCTTCAGAAGTTGACAAGTAACATAGTTTATTACGTAGGTTGTGTGTATGATGTAAGGTGTTACTCAATTCATCATCATCATCAACAACAACAACAACAACAACACTGTGACTCGCTGGACCCGATAATTACGGACTGTTATGTCATAAAATGACGCCTCTTGACATTGTGCACTACATGTTTGGGCTGAGGGGACAGACCAATCGGTACTAGGTGGCTACTATCGATAATACCTAATAGTCAATATTCCAGTTTTTTTTTTAAATAAATGAAATCTAGCATTTACTACTAGATGCTCTCATGCACTATCAGTTTGGCCCAGAACACTACCCAAACTTATATGGAACAGTCAATTTTAAAGGTTACTAACAGGGGTCGAAATTCGCTAAAAAAAACACTTGCGCATGCCACAAGTTAGGTTAAACAATTACTTGTGCCAAGAGATTTTTACTTGCACCTACCTCTGTTGCTCTCCAAACTGGCAGTACCCCTTCCCTTTCTCCCTGTTTTAGTTTGTGATTTATTTTATGTCTTCTGTGTCTTCCTGCTCTGATTCAGAGTCATTTACGCTTCAATTTCGTACAGAAATCAAAATAAAATGGGTCTGACTTCTAAATACGTAAGTAGCTGGCATATTGTTGACTTGCGGCAGCCGCAAGTTGCTACTAAACATCGCTTGCGTTCGGTGAAAATCAGTTGTGTTGCGCAATCACTATATAGCGAATTTCGACCCCTGGTTACCGACACCATGTGGGTCAATGGCCAAAAAAATATATATGAACCCTGCTCTGACTTGATCCACAGCTACTGACCTACATCTTATTACCTCTGCCCAACGGAGTTGGAGGAGGTTATGTTTTCGCTCTCGTGTGTTTGTGTGTTTGTGTGTTCGTGCGATCGATATTAGCGCGTCGAGTCAAGCCAGCCAGCCATCCACAGCCAGCTCCAGCAGCAGTCGGCAGCAGCGAGCGGCGAGCCAGCTCGTAACACATACATGTTACATGGGAGCGTGTACATGTCAGTACACTGGCGTATATCAGGCTTTCATTTTTAAGGGGCGCGATCGCGCTCGCGCTCCACCGCGCACCATAAATTGTGCCATGGTGCGCGCATCATCGCGCCTCATAAAAGTGGTTGAAATCGCGCACCAAAAGTCTGTGTATTATGTTGAAATAGCGCTCCATTTTACAGGGATGAGAATCTTCCGCGGATCCGCGGAAATCCGCGGATTTCACAGTCCCAGGGTCGATTTTGTGAAACGTCTAAATCCGTTGAGAGAAAATTTTAGGGGGGTTAGAATGTACAAATTTTCATTTTACAGTCCAACAGCCTACTAACAGTACCTTCATTTAATACCATTGTAATATAGTTTGCTTTACAATATAGACACGGCTTAGTTCACTGTTTGAGATTGTCAGACGTTGGTCAGTGTGTGCGTTTATTTGACGCTGCAAGCGTGTGTGGTTGTGTATGCCGCGCGTGCTACGCAGGCCGTATATAGTACGCGATCGATCGATCGTGTACATCAAAAGCCGCCGCGTCACGCGTGGCCTTGAGGCTAGTTTTCCCTGTCCATAGAGTTGCAATGGATCGCGAGCCCTGACTGGAGTATCTATTCTAGCCCAACTCTTGTTTCAGTAGCCAATGAGAATGCAGCTTTCATACACCCTTCGTCGTATCTTAAAACAATGGCAGACCTTTTAAGGGTGTGATTTTTAGTGGAGCTCTCCATCATGCCTCTTAAGGGTGTGATTTTTTAATGGAGCTTTCCATCATGCCTCTTAAGGGTGTGATTATGGAGCGTGAAAAGTCCCCCTATGGTGTTCTAGGGGAGTCATTAGTAGTCCTCCTGTACTTTTCAAATCTGAAAGCCTGGTATATCGTGGGTTATTTGTGTGTTCGTATGGCGTATGTCGCTGGCGGAGGTATGCACCCCGTGAGTGCACTCTGTCTAGTTAATACTTGTGCCCAGTTTTGTGAGTCCTTAAAATAACAATATATTGTGGCCTTTGGTTTTTATGTGGGTGTTTTGATTTATTGTGGTTATATTTGTTTAGGTGAGGCTGCCCCCAGAAGTCAACAGGATTCTCTATGTGAGAAATCTACCATACAAAATTACTGCAGAGGAAATGTATGACATCTTTGGAAAATATGGTGCGATTCGGCAGATTAGAGTGTGAGTATTCCATTTGTGACTTGTTCAGTATTTCATATTGTATAGCACAATAGTCTGACAACATTCCACATAGAAATCAAATCATGCTCATAAATTAACGAATATCATCGAATCAAACAATCGGTGTATCAGCATTAACTTGCTTTGTTATATGGGCAGGGGTATTATTCAGTTTATTTTTACAAAGTTGCCGTCAATAATTTCTAATTTATAAGCCATCTAAAAGGATGAAAGTACTGCATATGTGGTTTGTTCATCAGTACATGATATGTCAAATGCAAAAAAGTTGAAAATAAAAATTGCATTCCTTCGATGAAAAGCTGCCATAAATGGTCGGATACACAGACTTCCATTTCTAGATTGCCACATAAAAATGTCCCAAAAACGACATGCCTAATGACATAGCTCAAACAAGCCTTATGAATTGATAAATATAGTTTGGAAAATGTTAAGAAACTACGATGTCCGTTCATTCAAAATTTACGTAAGCGTGTGCAGATGACACAGCAACAGCGTCACATAAGTTCAGATAAGTGCATGCTTACTAATCTGTGATCATAATTTCAAATTACTTCATGCAATGTTCAATGAAATTACACACATGATGAGTGTGACATCCTTATCTGATGCGGGGTTTCTTATACATAAGAGGCACAGTGGCGCACCGCTGTTGTCAAATATAACATCGCCATTGTGAAAATGGTTTCAGGGTGCCTCAAATGCAGTCTAAGACATTCAACTGCTTAAAATTTAGCTGGGGGAGACTCCCCAGAACCCCCCGCGTCCGCCTGCAGCGTTTGTAGGTGTGCCTTTGAATCCATCATGCGCGTTTTTTTCAAACTGGCCATTACCTCCTTTGTCTAATTTTCCCTCAGAAGAATCCTTGTGATGACAATCTGGGAATGCGAAGAGTGACCAAGGCAGCATTTGTGTTGATTCTATTGATTCTATGTGGTCAAAATATTTTTATACAAACATGCTTCAATAGAACACTATTTTGATTCGATGCATTATTGGCTATTGGGGAAGGTAGTTTTAATTGATTAGCATTTAAAACACGAATTAATCTACAACTTAATAATATTTAATTTCAATTAAAATTATAACAAAATTAATTATATAAATCCAATACTCTATGCATGTGTAAAACCTATTTGTTGTTCTGTTTAGAGGCACAACACCAGAAACAAAAGGAACAGCATTTGTGGTATACGAAGACATATTTGATGCCAAAAATGCTTGTGATCATCTCTCTGGATTCAACGTGTGCAATAGATATCTCGTTGTCTTATACTACCAACCAAAAAAGGTGCGTGTTACGGAGAAAATCTTTAAACATGCGCGTGATTAAATTTAAAATGTTGTTGTCTGCTCTAGATATGCTAGTTTATTTTCATTTCAGTTATTAATTTGTCATAATGTCATGCATTTACCTATTTGTTAGTTTAGTAAATTAATTCCTAATATTGCTAGAAGCTTCATAAAAATGAGCATGAGAGAAAATGTTGAGTTTGTATCTAGAAATGCAGTAAGTATATCAAATCAGACTATTTGTTGTCATGTATGTGTTTATTATTTTGTATAGGATTTTCTTTTATGGATCTGTTTCTGAGTGAGTTGTTCTTTAATATTGGGATGTTATTCTGTAGGCTTTCAAGAAGATGGATCAGGATAAAAAGAAGGAAGAGTTGGATAAAATGAAGACGAAATTTGGAGTTAGCACAGATGAGAAGTAACCTGAATAATGATAACTACTATATAGGGGTAAAAAATATGAGATAAAATGTATGATAGTCTGACATTACAAATATAGGTTCAAAATATTTACCAGGTTTCATTACACTATTGAAACTATAGCGTACATATTCTTAGCCCATATACGTGATGTGGAAAAACAGGTAACATAACTAGAATCTGAGCTTGGCTAAAGTTTAGCAGAAATGTGTATTTGTTTGTCACAAATTTTTCAATATGTGTAGAAAATATGGTATGATAGATATCTGGACTGCAGATTAAATGATATGAAGTTTCAATGCATTCCAAAGATTCCAAATCGAGGATCTATCGAGTCCTTTGTTATAGTTCCAGCGTATTTTTTTTGGAATTCTGCCAAGCATTATAATTTCAAAGTAATATGACTTGACAAAATTATGTTACAAACTCCTGTTCACATCATGCACTGGTCAGTCCATCTCTCTCCATCATTCTTCATCTCTCTCTCTCTCGCTCTCGCTCTCCGTCGATCTTCGTTTCTCCTACTCTTGCTGTTGTTCCCATCTCTGTCTCTCTTCCTTCGTCTCTCTTGCTCTCTTGTCTGCTCTCCGTTTCGCTCTCACCAGTTTTCTTGCCAGCGGTGTACCCAGCGACTCTTGTGTCTTATGGCCCGTAGATCGGCATAGTGGAGTATCTTACGTTGCGTCTGCAAAGGAATACCCCGGTTTTGGACTGTCACTGGCTCCAAAATGTAACGTTGACGTACGCTTGATATGTATGAATAAAGAAGGAATCCAACCTTGTGTATTAAACTGCTTAAACATTAATATCTGACACACAGTGTAGTCACATCTTGCACAGAGAGACAAAGAAACGCGCACACGCGCGTAAACGCGTGTGCTTACTCCCGCGACCACAACCAGACTCCCGACTCCTATATCTCTCTTCTATCTCCTCCTCAATCTCTTCTAACCGCCTATATATTACCGCCAAAACCCATACATCCTGAGCGCACATGTCACCCGTTCTCCCAGACTGCGTCCTACCTCCATTTCACAATAACCCTAGAAACGCCCGATCTAAAACACGTTTATCATTCTCCGTATAACATCATTCTAGCCGCACAAGATGCGCGACGCTCTGTCTACATAGACTACTACTAAATCAACCCCCAGCCTAGCCTCGCTGACTAATTCATGCAACATTTGTAAAACATGTTACATTATCATCAAACATGTCAAAGAACAGATACTGTAAATATTCATCTTTTCCACTGTAAATAGTAATTGTAAAAGAATGTTTTGTGTAGTTTATTGCTATTAGCCTACATTGACAACTTGTTGATGTATTGTATGCTCGTTTATCATGTCATATGTAAAATCAAGCACCAGCCAGGCTATCCAAGTTGTACTAATTTTGCAACTGTATTCATATTGCACAATGTACATTTAATAAAAATGTAGAATCTGTTGCAAACTAGATATTGTTTTTTGGAAAATATGGTATGAAAGGGTAGTGTGCTTCAATTTTTAGCTCATCTGACATAGTCAGATGCAGCTTGTAGAATCGCATGATCGTCCGTCCCTCCGTGCGAGCGTCCGTCCGTCAACAGTTGGGCACAAATCTTAACCGCTCGACGTACGGTTACGATATTTGGAACGTAATGGTAAATGGTAAATGGTAATCCGAAAACGAGTTGGGATGTCGAAGCTGGGGGGTAAAGGTCAAAGGTCAAGAGGTGTAAAAGAAGGGGGAACATTCACTACCTTAACTTAAAGTATAGGGAGAAATGCAGAATTGCGGCACAAATCTAAATGGCTCGACCTAGGCTTGTGATGAGTCGGTGTATAGCATCATGGTAGGAAAAGCCATCACTGTGCCGAATTGGAGGTCACAGGTCAAAGTCAATGGGGCACAGGGGCAGATTTTAGACATTTTCTGAGACATGGTCTGACGGAGCGATTGAAAAACTTTTTTGTTTCAGGCGTGACCTAGCATTTTTATTGCTTTATTGAAGGACTATGAATGTACTTCTGCTGACGATGGCGAAGAGTAAGTGTCGGATAACCTTTTGACCCTCAAGAGGAGGTGTTAAACATGGATTTGTTTAAATGTCTGTTAGAAAGATTTGACTGGCCGGTTTGCTAGTAGAATCTATACATGCCTGGATGTAGTGAAGCTCACAATGTCACAGTGAAATTTCAAAAGCTAAATTTGGTTGAAGAAGGTTTATGCTTGCTTAAATCGTATAATTTCTATGGCATTCTGTACTGTCAGTATGTTACATGTAACCTATGCCACTGCAGTGCATGTGTGTGGTACTGTGTAGTTTTGGCCTGCGTAATTGGTTACAGGTGGCAGCTCTCTATTGCAGCCTGTAGGCTTGCCGTAGGTAAATGGATGAGGGCTTACCTAATCTCGTCTTGCAAATAGTTGTTGCTACTAACGTACGTGGAGCTTCCATCTTAATCTGAACACTTAAACGTACGCGCCGCATCTCGTGGCATACTTTCATAACGATCCCAAGCGAACATTCCTTTGAGAAGGTTCCTGATACCATCCCTGTGCCTGCCAACTGTTTCGGCGTGTAGGTGAACACATTGTACTAACAGGGTTTACTAGAATCCCACGCGACGTCGCACACAGAGTCACGCGTAACGTAGACGGTAGATGAGCGCGTGTCGCTGCCCGCGGGACTTGTTATGCTCACTGACGTAGTGCGGCGTGCAGCTTAGCTAGAATCGGCATGAATCGTGCCGTGCGCCGTCTGTCAAACAGTTGGGCGAGCAG
>NW_014578333.1:72915-76314 GCF_000485595.1 Priapulus caudatus
GTAGATTGTTGCCTCATTATCTAGAGTCAAGAGTAGATAATAACACAGTTTCAGATAATAAAAACACGAATTCAGCTCGTGCAAGATTACGATTTACAGCAATACGCTAGCAAATATATGTTAACAAATATCAGTGCCATGAAGGTGAGTGATTAGTGGTCATAATAAGCTGAGGAACGTATACACTTCCTTCTTTATTGGTGGCAAATTTTGATGAGAAAAATCGGTTAAAAATGCGGGAATCGGGTGCCGCACTCTTGTGTTATTATCTACTCTTGATGTCATGTTAGTCACCTAATTTTACAACAGAATTTACAAATAAAGAACTACAATAGATATCTACATTATTCCTCACCCACTCCATTAGGCTCAGAAATACTTCATCTACATTAGGACCAGATACAGTAGCATGTTATTAAAAAGTAATGTTAAACTTGGTGTAGATGTAGAGATGTAGCAAACAGCTATCGATATAGATTTAGAGTAATGGTTGTTTACTAAATCAGTGATGCCATTAAAGCCTTGGCAAATGTTTTGTCAACTTTTTTTTATATTAGTACCACAACTCTGGTTACCTTTTGGCATACTCTATCCCAAATCACATTATCAATATAAACAAAATATGAACAACTGTCAATTTATTAGTGACACGTTGACAATGATTTTTTTTATTTAGACTTTGCTGCTTCCTCTTCCTTGGCGTATGTCTTCAGCAACTCCTCCCTCTTTTGCACCTGGCGCTGTTCACGGCGTTTCCTTGCCTCCTTCACCTTATGACGCCTAGCCTCTGCCTGGTCACTGCAGTAACAATACAACCCATGCATTAGCTGTGTTACAATACAACACTTGCATTCACTCTATAGGCAAATACTTATGAACTTTGCCATTAATCAAAAATGGGACAGTTTATCACTAACGATTATATCTCCAGGGCTCGTATTTCCCTATTGCTAACTCGCAAAATCCGTGTCGATATTGAGAGAAATTGCGAGTAGAAAATATAAGCACTCGCTATTTTCTGCGAGTGGAAATTTATAGCATATACCGCATACATTATACCAAGAGCGTATAAAGAAGGAGAGCGTACAACGGTGAAATGCTGAAACCATGTTGCAGTATTAGTCGAATTACTAAACTCCCCGTTTTATTTTGACGATTCTTTGCAGTATTATTGATCAGCTGTCCTACCTTGTTCATATACAACAAACCGCATGTCCCTACGCTGAGATAATGAGCGGTGAAAATCTGGTATTTTCGCCGAACACCGACTCGACATTAGTCAGTACTGTGACCGACTCGCGTTCTGGCGATAGCTTTGGGAAACCTCGCGTGTTTCCGTCATTCATTGGCAATGAAATTTATTTTCCTTCTACTATCTTTTCTCGCATTTCCAGTCATTGACGCAGCCATTACTCCACAAAAACGTCTTGTTATTTATTGCCATGGTGATGACCCGCCCCTTACACTGGATGTAGTAACGCTGTAGTAATAACGTATCGAGTCAGCGCTACACAGCGGCGACCAGAAGCAACATACACTGCACAGAACGCGAGTCGGTCGCAGTACTGACTAATGTCGAGTCGGTGTTCGGCGAAAATACCAGATTTTCACCGCTCATTATCTCAGCGTAGGGACATGCGGTTTGTTTTATATGAACAAGGTAGGACAGCTGATCAATAATACTGCAAAGAATCGTCAAAATAAAACGGGGAACGTTTATTAATTCGACTAATACTGCAACATGGTTTCAGCATTTCACCGTTGTACGCTCTCCTTCTTTATACGCTCTTGATTATACATATACATATACCGCTAATTCCAACGATTAGTAGTAATAGTATGCAAAAAGTGTATGTAATATTTAAAAAGTAGTTTGTTGTACAAAAAAAATTGCACGTTAGAATTCATTTTAGCACGTAGATTTTTAGGAACTCGCTATTTTTCGCAAGTGGCTAAAATTGTGAAATTCGTCCCCTGATCTCTACGCCTGGCTAGATCTGTTACGTTTGCGCAATATCCATAGGTCTCACTTACCTGAGCAGCTTGCTTCTTGCCTTCTCAGCCTTTCTCTTGTGGATGTATTCCATCAAGACTCTCTTGTTCTTGAATTCATTACCCTTCACCTTTCTGTAAAGCTGGTGGTACCTAATGTCAAACAGAAACAAGGAATATATGATGCAAGTCATAAGCACATAAAGAACACATATATAATCCTTTCTCTGAAAAAGCCAACAGAGAAGTACGTCTGTAATGTATGATCTTAACAAAATGTAGTTCAATATGCCCTTCGTACTCAGATATATTCACCAAAACATGCACAATTGGAATTTTGATAACTCATTTCGATTTCCGCCGTCATTTCTTGTGAATCTCGGCCTAATAGCCAATTTTAAAATAGAAACGGAATAAACTACACAGAATTAGATACCCTTTTGTTTGAATTAGGTGCACTAGTGCACTTGTTTTGAAGGAGCCATTTGCAAATTGATTCTCGCTATAATCAAATATGCCATGGTGTTACGGCATGTTTAATTCCAATTTTCTATGCAATAACAGCATTAAATTCTTAGTGTTTTTCAAGTTGGTGTAATCGGTAATACATCCGCCATTAGGTAAGACTATATTTTGCTATATTTTTTTCAGATTGTGTATTTTTGAGAAATGATTTCGAAATAAATTCTTTAATGAGAACTTCTACAGTTAAAATAATTATTCCTCTAATCTGTAGTACAATATATGGATGGATATAATGACGTATGAAGCTTCTAAGACATGTTAACCTTAGTGTTGACGCTCTCAGTTATGAAAGAAATACTAGTAAATAGCAGAACATATAGCATACACTGAACATTAAATAAAGTGTAAATACTTGGCTTCTCACACTTACATTAAAGGAAATCTTCAATATATTTGGACGTTTATGAAAACTTACAGATGGGAATCAATCTTCTTAGGCTTTGCTTCTCTGTATTTCTTTAGCAGTCTCCTTAGGACACGAATGCGCCTCATCCACAGAACCTTCACAGGCATACGGGCATTAGCGGTACCCTTCCGTTTACCATGGCCTGTGTGTCGACCCTTTCTCCGTGCAATAGCATTCTTACGGACTCTGGCTCTGGAGTGCACTGCTACTGGCTTGCGAATGATCAAGCCATCCTTGATGAGCTTGCGGATGTTTTGCCCTACAAATTACCATTAAATGTGTAGATACTATTAGTATAATACACTTTAAAATCAATTATTCAAAATAACCACGAATGTAAGAGCAAATCACAGAAATCGTATAACAACATTCATCATAATGAGTAAACAGATGTAAAATAAGGGAAATCTCACTAACGTCAGGTTAACAAGAGCCGCAGAGCGTCTGGGCTCATCTGAGGTCTGTTGCTACGATTA
>NW_014578333.1:77783-81634 GCF_000485595.1 Priapulus caudatus
TCACGTGTCCGTTGTCCGTATGCCTTTAATTATCAGATAGACCCTAGCTGTTCCATTTAGCAGGTATGGCTGTTAGAGGTGATCAACGTCACGTGGGCTTCAACAGTCGCAAGCCAGTATTTATGACTTTTAGCGGAAGAAAGCGTCGTGTTGGCTGTCATTGTACATGGCAAAGCAGTTGTGGTTAGCCGTAAAGTAGTCGGTCGCGGGTTGAAGAGAAATGGTTTAGTTTTAAGTTTGTTCATTCTTCTTTTCATGCAACCCTTCAAGCAAGTTGCAATTATACTAGCCACGCCCTGTAAGAGTACCGTGACTGGCTTCGCATAAAGGAACAATGCACAAGGGAACTCGCCGGTGCTTATACAATTTGGTGATTGTGTTTTGATGAAATATGATAATGAAATGATATGATATGATAATGACATTTGATAAAATTTGATGATTATAAACTGTATGCACGCGTGTGTATGAGCGCCCGAGCGTGTGTGTGCGTGCGTGTGTGTGTGTGTGTGAGAAAAAATTATACTGCAGGAGCTGGCTGTTTGAAGACAAGCGGGATGAATATTAATTTCAATTAGAATGTGATTTGATGATTTGTCCTTATTGTTTGCCTAACTAATAATTACACGCCTTATATTGGTATAATGATAGGTTCGTGTGTGTGCTGCGATTTTGACTCGTGCGGCTACGGCCCTATGTGTGTGAGTGGTGTACGGTTTATGCTCAGGGAGCGTTGTGACAGTTTTTTGGCGCGGCTGGTGAGAGTGCGTCGCGGTCACTGTCTCTATGTCCGGTATGCGCTTTATCTGATTAGACCATACCTGTTCATTAGCAGGATATGGGCTGTTAATTTGTTCAACGCGGACGGACGCACGGACGATCATGCGATTCTACAAGCTGCATCTGACTATGTCAGATGAGCTAAAAATACACTTGCAATAGTTACAACTGTCAATATTAGCACAATGTTATTTTTCGAGGAGAAATATTCTACCAAGAAAAGATGAAGTATGTGCTGATTTAATTTCCAATGCCATGGAAGGAGCATAACTATAGAAAACTTTATGCACCATAGATACATTGGATAATTACACACTGAATACAATGAAATACTTAAGACTTCAAGGCAATGTAGAAATTATCAACTGTCTGACTGTATGCTCGGGGTACCCTTTGGGCCTCATCTTATATCTCCTGATACATAGGCTTGGTACTTTCAAAACAATAATATAAGATAAACCCTCCAACATACACCACTTAATATTAAATAAATTATGCATACTAGGGCATCAGAGCCACAATTTGAATTTACCAGATTCTTTGAAAAAACCATCACCAAAAATGAACACAATACTTTCTTACTTGAGTTTGCATTAGCAATTTCATTTGTCTCATTTGGATCCAACCAAACCTTGTTTCGCCCACACTTCAACACTGAAGATGCAAGCCGTTTCTGAAGCCTGAGAGTACTGTAAGAAAATGTTTATTATATTAGTATAATTAATTTACATCAGTACTGTTAATAATAGTATTTTTGAAGACGTCCTGTGACATAGACAATTGTGGTAAATCTACACAAACCAGCAGCGAAGGCATAGTCCTACATTTAACTGATTAGTACACATGATGCGATGTACATAGTAGCATACTTTTGTCATATGCATAATTACACGTAAAAACATGTTAAATTTAACACTGTATTAGTAGAAAATATTTAGTTTGCCTTTAGAATGAAGATTATATCTGAAATAGACATGGGTAGATTACACCATAAAACACAATCAGCACAATGAATATAAATGTGAATTCTGATCATACTCTATTTCTAAATCGGCCACCAACTAAAATATAATAGCAGCAAAACTCAATATCAATGACACTGCATGTGGCCAGACACAAAATCAGGTACCGTTTACCTGGAAACACCATGTAACAGCAGTATATTATTTAGGCACTAGGTACTACTAGGAATAAGGTTTATTCCCCCTTAAAATGTGGGGAACATATAAAATGTATGTAGCAAGGTAGCTCTGCTGCAACACAATGGGCCAGTATGAGACTAGGGATGCGAGGTACAGATACAGCTAGTGTTATATCCTCCCATCAATGGTCATGCATTGCACGGCCTTATAGTGTATAGACGATCAGTCTCATGGCTGTGTCACCAAAAGCAAAGGACAAGTTGATAATCCTGCACAATCCCAGTTTGGGACCCCAGCCTTCATTTTCACACGGTTTTAGCAACGCAGCAACACAGTTTTAGAGCCGAGGCGCCCACACTGGAGGGGGATAAGTGGAAATGTGCAATGTGCAAATGATTTTAATGAATTCTATGTATGTTTCGTGCTAAATGATTATCTGCTGAACGTTTTATATCTTATCCGTTTTCTAATTTTATATTTGATGGTCGGCGGAAAAGCCATGGCTAGTTATGTTCTCTGTACAACACTGCCGACGTTAAATAAAGCTTACTTTACTTTACTTTACTTTACTTCACAAATGTCGCTAAACTAGTGCAAATATCAGTTTGAAATACACAATGGAATACCATTATAAAGCAGCTTTCAAGCAAATGTCCCAGTATCGTGACATACCCCTGTTAAAAACTGTTGGTGAAACTGATGTTACGAAAAATATTCAAGTATTTGTAGTACGTCGTTGTGCAACTTGAACTTCCACTTCATGCATAACACGAAGCATGGCCGCCACGCTGTGTGTACTGTTTGCACTCCGCACTTTCTGTCATTTCCTTGCAAAATTCATCTACGATTTGATTGTGAAATATAATTTAAACTAAAGTTTATACACTTATATGATAAAATGTCGAATTATCAGACAATTATTCCACAGAATAGCAGCCTAAGATCTAAATACAAAGTAAAATACACTGCACACCTCATCTTCAGGTTAGTTCACGACGAAAAGGAATAAACACCTCCGATGACGTTAGTTCGCTGAAACACTATAGATCCAAAATATTTTACAGTAAGAAAAACACTAGTATGAGTTGTGTAACCTATAAAAGTTCCTTATTTGCTACTTCAATAACATAGTTTAAGTGTTTAGTTGTCATAGAAAGAGCGTTATATTTGTATAACAATAATTGTATTGCGGAAATTCTATCGCGCATTAATACAATGATTCGATCACAGCGCCTCCCGTCGGTAAACGCCTCTGCGCCACTGCCGCTGCGCCGCAGCATATCTATCAAGAGTAGATAATAGGGGGATAATAGGGGGATCCCTATTATCTACTCCTGATATCTATCTAGCTATAATATGCTGCTTTGTAACCACACTTTACAATACGTGCTTGTGGCTGCACCAATGTGGCACCTCACATCGGCATATGATAGAGAAAAAATTATACTGCAGGAGCTGGCTGTTTGAAGACAAGCGGGATGAATATTAATTTCAATTAGAATGTGATTTGTCTTACTTGTTTGCCTAACTAATAATTACACGCCCTTATATTGGTATAAGATAGTGTTCGTGTGTGTGCTGCGTTTGTGTGCGTGCGTAGGCCCTATGTGTGTGAGTGGTGTAGGTTTATGCTCGGGAGGCGTTGTTGACGTGTTTTGGCGTGCTGGTGAGGTGGTCCGCGCGTCACGTGTCTGTTGTCCGTATGCGCCTTTATCTGATAGACCCTACCTGTTACATTTAGCAGGTATGGCTGTTAGAGGTGATCAACGTCACGTGTCCGTTGTCCGTATGCCTTTAATTATCAGATAGACCCTAGCTGTTCCATTTAGCAGGTATGGCTGTTAGAGGTGATCAACGTCACGTGTCCGTTGTCCGTATGCCTTTAATTATCAGATAGACCCTAGCTGTTCCATTTAGCAGGGATGGCTG
>NW_014578333.1:82286-83649 GCF_000485595.1 Priapulus caudatus
CTAAAACGTACGACACGATTCTCCATTCTTTGGCCATCAATCCAAATCCATTGCGCGCCTCTAATTCAAACAAAAGGCAGCTACCTAACGCGCACCCAGCAGTTAGATGCGATATGATATGACTACTAGGCACTTAGGATATGACTACTATAAGCACTTAAAAAAAAAAACCCAACCCTAACCTAACCTAAACCCTAAACCTAAGCTAAACCCTAACCCTAACCCAAAAAAAAAAAAAATTTAATTAAATTAAAGTGCCTAGTAGTCATATCATATCGCATCTAACTGCCGGTTGCACCTAACGCGCTATTGCTAACTCGGCGAGGCATGTGGCTCGTTGGGAGATTAGGCATCAACACTCGGCGAGATAACCTTTGACCCGGTACACAACTACACAGGCCACCTCTGCACATAGCTGGCATGCCTTCACGCACGCACGCCAACCGCAATCAGCAGCAGCTGATCGGGCTCAAATCTCCCAGCGAGCCACATTGCCCGCCGAGTTAGCAAGCTGCGGTTAGGTAGCTGCCTTTTGTTTGAATTAGAGGCGCGCAATGGACTTGGATTGATGGCCAAAGAATGGAGAATCGTGTCGTACGTTTTAGTTCTGCTTAATGCTGCGTTCACACGTGACTCCGTATTTATGAAATTCGGTATTTGCAAGATACCGAATCTGAGACAAATACGCGACCGAGCGTTCACACGCTGTTTCGCGGCTCCAGAAATGCCGTATTTGCGAGCTGCGAGCTGCTTTAGTACCCTGAAAAAAAAACAATTTCTAGTGTGTCTCGAAATGCACAAGTTGCGAAAATAACAACCCACTCGTCTACTAGGGGACGCCACCAGTTCAATATGAAAAATGCTATGACTACGCTATGGCTGAGGCTTTACGCTCTCTGCCATTACACGAACAACTGGCGCAAATATAATTATATCTGGAACTGCGCCAAATATGTGAGGTCAAGAAAATAAATGTATATGCATCTCTTCGTATTTCCTGCTCGGCTGAGCCAGATTATGCCTAGTTGTTTCATGCACTCAGTGGGAGTTAGCCTGGTTTTTATAGTGACGTAGGTCTATATATATAAAGCTAAGTGAATCTTTTCCAGATAGCGTATCATCCTTTGAGCCTCAAATTATTAAGAACACCTATCTGCATTGATCATTTATTATAAAACCTTTCATGGTGCGATATCACATTGCAATTTTATAAACTGTAAGATTAATGCAGGCGGTTCTCACTGCATGTACCTCAAGCACAAAGGTCAACTAGACAGAGGGCACTCAAAAAGAGTGCATACCTCCGCGAGCGTGTAACATGTATACATGTGTATAACAGCTGGCTCGCTGCTGGCTGCTGCTG
>NW_014578333.1:84437-86169 GCF_000485595.1 Priapulus caudatus
GTGTGTGTGTGTGTGTGTACAAAAGCGCGCCTAATTTTACGATGGCGCTATGCAGCTATTTTATAATTTGTTTATGAATGAATTTATGGTTGACGTAGGCCGTACGCATGCAAAATTCATTATTCCCGCTGTTGCCACAGACCGTATTACAGCAGTCCTCGCATTCACCCGCGATACCCAACACAAGCTCCTCCAGACATGGTTGTCAGTGAAGGTCTACCACCAAAGCTTCTTTCTATGTTTTTCGCAATGAAACAGACGAAACGCTGCCGCACTAATGTCTGCACACGACACACTGGCGGATCTAACGGGAGAGTGCATCAAGGCCATGACCATCGCGTCAAAGCAATGGTACCTGATAGCACGTGAAAAACGCGAAGCAGTTATGCATGAGCATTTTAAAGACAAATTTTATACGTTGTTTTTTCAAGCTTTCCTGTCTCGGAAAACTTCTCATTCATGTGACAAACTACAAACAAACAACAAAATTCGCATGGTAGGCGGGGCTATTACTATCAAAAAGTCATACATTGAGATTATTGCAAATGTTAATTATTTACGAAATGGTTCTGTTAATTTTATCAAATATGCATGCGCATCATGTTCGAGCTATGTCATGTTCGAGATAAGCTAAACTGCTTTAGAGGTTGTAGAAATCTGTAATACAGCAAGAAACATTTTCAATTTGTGTCGTCGTGTTAATTAAATACTATAGAGTAATAAGTCATCCTTCCTATCCGACTAGAAAGTAACATTCAAAGTTGACTGTAATTCATTAGAGACTCGTATCTCTTTGGCAAAAGTAAAATGCATAATCTCTTTTCTATCACACCAGAAAAACCTCCAATCATTTTATATAAACATCAAATTACAATGAGTAGCAACATACAATGAAATACTCGGCATGTAATATATGACTATCGGTAAGCTTAATCGGAGATCAAGAAAAATACTCTACTATTGTGACATGAAATGTCTCTCTATGTACAGACAAAAGACAAAGAAATCGTGCGCTAAATACGTTGTATCTATAATTATTTTTATTGACATCGTCCAATTGGATGGCATAATACGTGTAAACAACGTGCCAAACCGAGGTTACTGATGGTAAACAAATTAATACGTAAAATTATTATTGTTTAAACTTACTTACAAATGTCACGGATTCAGCCAGTTGTTTTACAAGAAAAATATAATGGTTAAACATTGAAACTGGTCCCGCCCGTGACGAAACATTTGTTAGGCTTTTGTTGTCCAAATTTCACCATCTTGTAAAGAAACATCTTGTAACAAAATAATACTTTAAACATCGGAATAATTAGTTTATTTTAGTATCTTTATTTCATTTTATTATTATTTTGCATCAGGTAAAACATTTGGCATCATGTAGGCTACTGATCCGTGTACAAATATACTTACGTGTAACCCGTGTACTTATATTTACATATAAGTATGTCCACAAACTTATCGTAGCAGTCACGTGCACACATGAACGAATACGCAGACACGCACACGTAGACACAGACGCACACGTAGACACCAGTGTTGTAGGTCTCGAGGCCGGTCTTGGCCTCGAAACCGGCCTCGAGACCGTTTTCCTTGGTCTCGGTCTCGGTCTTGGCCTCGGAGTGCAATGACTCGGACTCGGACTCGGGGGGTGCGGACTCGACTACAACACTGACACACACACACACACACGTACACACACACACACACACACACACACACACAC
>NW_014578334.1:0-1061 GCF_000485595.1 Priapulus caudatus
AGAGAGAGAGAGAGAGAGAGAGAGAGAGAGAGAGAGAGAGTGGGAGGAGGGAGAAGATAAGTGTTAACCTACAGTTTGAGATCGCTGTCACGTTCGCCCATCTCACCTCACGCATACCCCGATGGCAACCCGATGCAAGGAAGCTACTGTTCAGTTACCATGGCAACTCGATCTCTCCGTGATATAATAAAGCGTGGGGGTTGCGCATAGAAATAATATAGACAGACGTTATAGTGGTTATCTATATTATCAGGAGTAAGATAATATAGGATACTTTAGGATATTTTACTTCCTATATTATCTTACTCCTGATATTATCAGGAGTCTATCAATAGACTCCTGATATTATTTCGATGGGGTTGCGCCATGTACGCTATAGGTACGCTAGCACTATAGGCATAGAGAGAAAGTGTTATTGAGTTTTGCCGAATTTTTTTACTTCATGTGTTGGGAGAGAGAGTGAGAGAGAGAGAGAGAGAGAGAGAGAGAGAGTAGATCTACTATATTAGCGACAATTAAACTATAAACCCACGTACCCTCTCTTGCCCGAGCTTTTACCACAGACTGTTTCGCGTTGGTTCAATGCGCATATATGCACAGCTAGGGCATGGAATAAGGGGCGCCAGCCAACCTAATAACTACCCAATCACTACCCAATAATCGTAGCTATACATTATCATGTTTGTTTTTTTATCTTATCGTGAACCCATCTGTAGAAGTTAGATTAATATATTTTTGGCCATGATGTCATTCCAGCCGCGTGCAACTCTTACAACTACTGAATATTGATGTGGTGCTGTGGTGATGTGGCTATGTGTACGTGCAGGTGGTGAACTCGCCACTAGGTGCATACAGGTGTGATAGGAAAGTCGACCGAAAAAAGTCCAGTCGGCCGGCCATGATACTATTAATGCAACCCAACGTAGGGTTGGTTTGGGTGGGGCCCTACTCTTGTTGGGTTACATTATTGTATCTAGCCATGAAATAGCAATCTTCATATGAAGGTGGGGTACGTGTATGGGGCCAAATGTTATCTAAAACTAGGGTAGACAGTTTCTTTG
>NW_014578334.1:1221-2854 GCF_000485595.1 Priapulus caudatus
AGAGAGAGAGAGAGAGAGAGAGAGAGAGAGAGAGAGAGAGAGAGAGAGAGAGAGAGAGAGAGAGAGAGAGTTTGTCTACTATATTAGCGACAATTAAACTATAAACCCACGTACCCTCGCCTGCCCGAGCTTTTACCACAGACTGTTTCGCGTTGGTTCAATGCGCATATATGCACAGCTAGGGCATGGAATAAGGGGCGCCAGCCAACCTAATAACTACCCAATCACTACCCAATAATCGTAGCTATACAATATCATGTTATTATTTTTTTTATCTTATCGTGAACCCATCTGTAGAAGTTAGATTAATATATTTTTGGCCATGATGTCATTCCAGCCGCGTGCAACTCTTGCAACTACTGAATATTGATGTGGTGCTGTGGTGATGTGGCTTATGCGTACGTGCAGGTGGTGAACTCGCCACTATAGGTGCATACAGGTGTGATAGGAAAGTCGACCGAAAAAAAGTCCAGTCGGCCGGCCATGATACTATTAATGCAACCCAACAATAGTAGGGTTGGTTTGGGTGGGGCCCTACTCTTGTTGGGTTACATTATTGTATCTAGCCATGAAATAACAATCTTCATATGAAGGTGGGGTGCGTGTATGGGGCCAAATGTTATCTAAAACTAGGGTAGACAGTTTCTTTGGCTAATTTTATAAATGGTTATAAATGGCAACTTTAGCGTTTTTTATCATGAAATATTTGCCATAGCTATTACTATTTTGTCGTATTGCAATATATCATATCTATCACGTCGGTTGTCACTTTTTAAACCTGCACGTAGAACTACAAACTTTTTTATTATTGCAGTGGCGAGGAGACTGTGATGAGCTTGCAAGCTCATGATGATATATTTTTTTACCAATGACGTACCGGTAACGTCTTTGCATAAATAAATAAATAAATAACAAATAAATCTATAGATCAATAATCATCCCATTTTGCTGGCCAATGTATGGCAATAACCAGGAGTAAATATTCTCAAATTAGAGATTATTTACTCTCGAAACAATCATATATATATAATCAAGAGCTAATAATACCTAAGCTAATAAGGTATTATTAGCTCTTGATATAATCAACTGCTTACGCAAATCTTCGCCAACTTTCCTAGAGAAGGCGCCACCGTAGTTTGGTGGGATATTTGATTTTGAACTGCTAATAGTTTTGTTGTTGAAGTTTTTCTTCTGAAAGTTATGTGAAGTTTCTCTTTCACGATGTCGTTTTCAAAAGCGAACACTAATAGAACCAGCCGAACAAAGCTGCCTTATATTCATAGTAAGTACACAAGTTAGCGGATATAACATTGAAACTAGATTTGAGACGCCAAAATCAATGGCAAATCTGTAGAGTGTAGGCCTAGCAAAGTGTGATAAATATAACGATACACGTAGTTCGATACAATGCCATGGTAACCCAACACAAGAGTAGTTTTTGTTCCCCCTAGTGAGGGTCTTACTAGTACTGACTCTTACTAGTTCATGGTGAAGTAGTAGTGGGAGTAGCTAGTTGTTGACTGTTGTTCATAATCATCTATCTACACTTGTGTTGGATTAAATTATCACATCTAACACGTATAGTGCTCACGAGCATATATACGTACGTCATAACCTTGAGCATAAACCCTGT
>NW_014578334.1:8735-21557 GCF_000485595.1 Priapulus caudatus
TAGGCAGGCAGGTGTGTATCCAGGTAGGCAGGCAGGTGGGTATCCAGGTAGGCAGGCAGGTGGGTATCCAGGTAGGCAGGCAGGTGGGTATCCAGGTAGGCAGGCAGGTGGATATCTGGGTGGGCAGACAGGTGGGTGGGCAGGTGGGTAGCTAGGGGGGCAGCCAGGTGGGCAGCTAGGTGGGTAGGCAGATGGGCAGCTAGGGGGGCAGGTAGGTGGGTATATATATAATAATTATATATATCTATATCTCCGTATATCTATCTATCTATCTATATAAAATATATGGCAATGTGTGAAATATGTGGCACATCCATTCCTAATAATGCTGATTCTTCACGTATATTCTCCGTCATCGTGTCGTTTTCTAGCACAAGCCTGGCTTGTTCAGTTCGTCGAAGAAGAGGGCGCCAGTGGTCACTGCCGAGATGACGAAAATAAAGGATCTAGAGAAACAAGTACGTTTCTGTGTTTTACTTGAGTAAAATAACTCCCGTGTGCGCCGGGCTTTATACATTCCAGTCCCATTTCTCTGCGGGTACACATGTTAAGACCAATGCTAAGGCTAATTTAGTTTCTAACAACGGTCTACAAGCAAAAAAGTTAATGTTAAGACCAATGCTAAGGCTAATTTAGTTTCTGACAACGGCCAGATGCGTAAGCTGCTGAGTGAGAGAGCGGAGCAGGACCGGCAGCTGATCCGGCGGACGGAGGAGGCGAGGAGGCTGGAAGGTCGCGCGACGGCCGCGCTGCGTGAACGCACGCACGCCGAGTCCATGCTGTCCGGCGTCAACCGCGAGCTGAGAATGATCAAGCACGGAGACGGGATAGTGAAGAGCAAGGTAGGTGACGACGACGACGACGACGGCGACGATGATGATGGTGATGATGATGATGCAGACGACGATGATGGTGATGATGATGATGATGACGACGACGATGATGATGATGGTGGTGACGATGATGACGGTGACGATGATGATGATGCTGGCGATGATGATGATGATGATGATGATGGTGATGATGATGATGATGATGATGATGGTGATGATGGTGACGATGATGATGATGGTGATGATGATGATGATGATGACGATAGTGATGCTGACAATGACCATCACGACGACGATAACGACGCCGGCACTAACGATCGCCGTTGCCCTGGTTACAGGAGCTGGACGCGCTGCGGAGGCGCGTGCGCAGCTCGCGCGAACAGTTCCAGTTCTCGCGCGACGCCGCCGCAAAGCTGGAAGCCCTGCAGCGCAGCCTCGCCGACGTGCTGCGGCGCCGCCGCGAGGGGGCGCCACCGAGGGGGCGCCACCGCCGCGCCTCGACCCGCCGCTGGAGGAGCAGGTGGCGGCGCTGCTCGAGGTGATCGAGCGCGAGATGGGGCGCGCGCGCGAGGAGATGGCGAGCCTCGCGCGACAGTGCGAGGAACAAGAGGACGTTGCCGACGAGCTGGAGGCGGCGCTGCAGCGCCACCTGGCGGACGCGGCGAACGAGCGCGAGGAGACGCAGCGCCACCTGGCGGACGCGGCGAGCGAGCGCGAGGAGATGCAGCGCCACCTGGCGGACGCGGCGAGCGAGAGAGACGAGGCGGAGGACGAGCTGCGGCGCCACCTGGCGGTCGCAGAGAAAGAGGTCGAGGTACGAGGGGAGTGCGCGCAATTGAAGGAACGGCTGGAGACGGCGCGGGGGGAGTGCGCGCGGCTGAGGGAGGAGCGGGCCGCGCTGGAGCGAGGGCTGCGCGATGCGGAGGCTGCGAGCTCGAGGATGCGGGATGAGAAGGATGCTGCGCACACGAGGATGCGGGAGACGAGCGGCGAGCAGACGGAGATGATAGCAGAGCTTCAGGTCGAGCGAACGCGCCTCGAGCAACGGCTGCGCGAGGGCGCCACCGTGGCCGACGTGCTCGCCAGGGGGCAGGAGCGACTGCAGCGGGAAGTAGCCGACCTGTGTGACACAGCGGAAGCGCGGGAGGAGAGGATCAGGGAGGGAGAGCGATTGATGGAAGAGCAGGAAGAGAGGATCAGGGAGGGAGAGCGATTGATGGAAGAGCAGGAAGAGAGGATCAGGGAGGGAGAGCGATTGATGGAACAGCTTGTGAAGGAGGGAAAGGAATTAAGAGGGCAACAGGAAGAGAAGATCAGGGAGGGAGCACAGTTGATGAAACAGCAGGAAGAGAGGATCAGAGAGGGAGAGCGAATGAGAGAAGAGCTTGTGAGGGAGGGAGAGCGGTTGAGAGAAGAGCACGAAGAGAAGCTAGGAGAGGGAGAGCGATTAAGAGAAGAACAAGGAGAGAAGATCAGGGAGGGAGAACAATTGAGAGAAGAGCTGGTCAGGGAGAGAGAGAAATCGATCGGAGAGGAGGAGCAATTGAGGGAAGAACTTGTGAGGGAGGGAGAGAAATTAAGAGAAGAGCTTGTCAGGGAGAGGGAGGAATTGAGAGAACAACATGAAAAAAAGAACAGGGATGGCGAGCGATTAAGAGAACGTCTGGAAGAGAAAATGAGGGAGGGAGAGCGATTGAGAGAAGAGTATGAAGAGAAGATCAGGGAGGGAGAGCAATTAAGACAACAGCTGGTCAGGGAGGGAGAGCAGATTATGGAACAGCAGGAAGCAAGGGTCAGGGAGGCAGAGCCATTGAAGAAACAGCTGGAAGAGAAGATAAGGGAGGAAGAACAATTGAAAGAAGAGCTTATGAGGGAGGGAGAGCTATTAAGAGAAAAGCAGGAAGAGAAGATCAGGGAGGGAGAGAAATTGAGAGAAGAGCTGGTTAGGGAGAGAGAGGAATTGATGGAACAGCAGAAAATAAAAGCCAGGGAGGGAGAGGAATTGAGGGAAGAGCAAGAAGAGAAGATCAGGGAGGGAGAACAATTGAGAGAAGAGCAAGAAGAGAAGATCAGGGAGGGAGAACAATTGAGAGAAGAGCAAGAAGAGAAGATCAGGGAGGGAGAACAATTGAGAGAAGAACAGGAAGAAACGATCAGGGAGGGAGAACAATTGCAAGAACAGCTGGTCAGGGAGAGAGATCAGATTATGGAACAGCAGGAAGTTAAGGTCAGGGAGGCAGAGCAATTGAGAGAAGAGCAGGAAAAGAAGATCAGGGAGGGAGAGAAATTAAGGGAAGAGCTTGCCAGGGAGGGAGAACGATTAAGAGAAGAGCAAGAAGTAAAAATCGGTGAAGGTGAGCGATTGAGAGAACAGCTCGTCAGGGAGAAAGAACAGTTGATGGAACAGCAGGAAGAGAAGATTAGGGAGGGAGAGAAATTGAGAGAAGAGCTGAACAGGGAGAGAGAGGAATTGATAAAACAACATGAAGAAAAGATCAGGGAGGGAGAGCGATTAAGAAAAGTGCTGGTCAATGAAAGAGAGGAATTGATGGAACAGCAGAAAATAAAAGCCAGGGAGATAGAGGAATTGATGGAACAGCAGAAAATAAAAGCCAGGGAGGGAGAGCGGTTGGTGGAACTGCAAAAAGAGAAAATCAGAGAAGGAGAGCGATTGAGAGAAGAGCAGGAAGAGCAAATCAGGGAGGGAGAACAATTGAGAGAAGAACAGGAAGAAACGATCAGGGAGGTAGAACAATTGAGAGAACAGCTGGTCAGGGAGAAAGAGCAGTTGAAAAAACAGCAAGAAGAGAAGATCAGGGAGAAAGAGCAATTGAGAGAAGAGCTTGTGAGGGAGGGAGAGAAATTAAGAGAAGAGCTGATCAGGGAGAGAGAGGAATTGAGAGAACAACTGGAAGAGAGAATGAGGGAGGGAGAGCGGTTGAGAGAAGAGCAAGAAGAGAAGATAGGGGAGGGAGAGCGATTAAGAGAAGAACAGAAACAAAGGATCAGGGAGGAAGAACAATTGAGAGAACAGCTGGTCAGGGAGGGAGAGCAGATTATGGAACAGCAGGAAGTAAAGCTCAGGGAGGCACAGCAATTGAGAGAAGAGCAGGAAAAGAAGATCAGGGAGGGAGAGAAATTAAGGAAAGATCTTGTCAGCGAGGGAGAACGATTAAGAGAAGAGCAAGAAGTAAAAATAGGAGAAGGTGAGCGATTGAGAGAACAGCTCGTCAGGGAGAAAGAACAGTTGATGGAACAGCAAGAGCATCTAGTTGCCGCGGCGATGAGCGAGAACAAAGCCCTGCGGCTGAAGCTTGTTGCCACGGATACGCTTGCGGGGAAGCTGCACGCTCTGACCGTCGTCGCCGACGCCGCGGCGTGGTCGTCGTCGGTGCGTCGCCACGACGACGTCGTCGCCACGTATCACGCCTCCGCGCTACTCGCTGCATCGCGAGACAAGATGGCGGCCGCCGAGACCGCCAGCGACGCCCGGCAGGGGGCGCTGTCGCACGAGGTGGCGACGCTGCGCGAACGGGCGGCGCGGCTCGAGGAGAGGGCGCTAGCATCGGACGTCGAGGCGGTCGCTGCTCACCAGAGGGCGCAGGAGGATGCCGTAGCGCTGCAGCACGCGTCGGCACTGACCTCTGACCTCACGGCAAAGGTCGGGGCGGGGTCGGCCGAGCGGGCGCGTCTCGCCGACGCCAACGCCACCCTGGTGGAGCGACTGTGCGGGACGACGGCGGAGTGTGAGCGTGTCGTGGCGGCGGCGAGAGAAAGGGCGGCCGCGCACGCACAAGAGCTGGACAGGAGCTTGAGGGAGGTGCAGAGGAAGGCGGAGAGGGGCGCCGTCGCCATGGCAACGCAGATGGAGGAGACGAGGAGACGGTGCGAGGACGAGGTTCGCGGGATGCTGGCAAAACACGAGGCAGAGGGCGCCTGTGTGCAGGCGAAACTACGGTGAGTCACTATTGCTATTGTTGTCATCGCCGTCATCGTCAGTGTCTTTGTCATCGCCGTCATCGTCATCGTATTACAAAGAAGAATAACAACATCGAGAGCATGACATTATTATCAACAACTACGATAATATATAATATATTATATAAATATATTTATATTCCTGCCACATTTATTACCGTTTTCGTTGTCGCCGTCGTTGTCATCGTCATCATCACCGTCGTCGTCGTCGTCGTCGTCGTCATCATCATCGTCGTCGTCGTCATCATCAAGTGTAGTCAATTGAAATTTAAATTTTAGCGATTAAGGAAATTGTTTGTGTTTCAGTGGGAGCTTAGCTGTACCCTCCACTACTGTACTCTGGCTGTACCCTCCACTACTGTACTCTGGCTGTACCCTCCACTACTGTACTCTGGCTGTACCCTCCACTACCGTACTCTGCAGGGAAAAAAATACAATTTATTTTTCGGGGGCTACTTTTCAAGCTCGCGTGTATGAAAATAGCACTCTAAAATTTGGTTTGCATTGAACTCTATGATAAATACGACGGGCTCTTTTTGGCATTTTGGGGGCTAAATCGCCCCAAGCCCCCGTGTATTTTTTTCGCTGGTACTCTGGCCGTACTCGCATCTGATAAACTAGTACGTGTGCACAGAGGTTTGACCCTATAGTGAGTGATACAGGGTGCATATAAACACTAACGAGTGTATCAGGCCTCGAATTAGGTGACGAGAGGGGCAAGGCAATTTTTTGGGGGCATGTGAGAAATTGCCTTGAATTTTCTCTAAAATGGATGGGCACCGAGGCAACTCTCACGATTTGAGAAGGCCACCTAGGCACTTTTGTAAAATAAAGGAAAACTCATAACAAATTAATACATCAACCTCTGCTAATGGAAGTACAGTAACAGGGTTCAACGTTAACTTTTTATTTCACTAGACCATCGGGCTAGTAACTGATGAAAACCACTAGCCCTGACCTAACTTTTACTAGCCCAGACCCAGACCATTGTTATGAAAAACTTTGTGTCATCATATGAATTCTACTAAAACTTCTCTAAATTTACTGCACTTAACAAGCTACACACCATACAGATCACAGCTGGCCATTCTTGCGCGAGCATCGTTTCCCGCGCTTTAAATCGCGTGCGGGCCGAGTCCACATGCAGCATTTAAATATTTGTGTTCTACCACGTGCATACACAGGCGCACGATTTATCGATCGTCTACTGGCAGCGGTTGGCAGCAAGCCACGTTTACGGTTATTGTTTTTTGCCGAAGAGTAGACTGGAATCCGGCCTCACGCTCTGCTAGACAATGTACATGCTCTGCGACAAACAGTGCGGCCGCGAACCAGTCTAGCTAGAGGCACCGACGGCAATTACAGAAAAGGGCAAGGCAGGTGACTGCCGTCGGTCGGGTTGGATTTTCAGGGGCAGTACGGCAATTGATAGGGGCATCGACGGCAATTGCCGTCGGTGCCGTCGGTTAATTCGAGCCCTGGAGACACACACAGGACCCAATCTCAGTATAATCCACACACCTATACTACATACACGCTGTCAATATACTCAATAGATGTCTCTTAATTGATCCCTCATGATAAAATTCGTACATTACCTTACATTTTACCGTACAAGTAAGTGGGAAAGGTTAATTAGAATCATAGTATATACTTTACTATTTACCATACTATATTTTATTACTAGTTATTAATGCTAATACACCTACTTATTATACTATTTTACTGTAATTATTTACTTCTATTTTTTAATTTTATTTACTATGTACCGTTTAACTCTGATATAATATAAATAACGAAATACCGTGTTTATTAGAAGCTAAAAATCGAACAAGAGTTGCCACGAATTTTTTAATACTGCGCCATAGAGATCGTACTTCTTCCTCATTAATGAAGCGATGTTAATTGCCTCTGACGTTGTCATTTGTACAGGCTGCCCAGAGAGAGGCTGAGGAACTCAGAAACAGGCTTCAGGAGGCGGAGATGTCCGTTGCTAGGTTACAAGAGGGGAACATTGAGGCTAATCAAAATCTATTACAAGGTGTTACATCAGTTACTACAAGAATATACGTGTATATATATATATACATATATATATTAATATATGGGGAGAAATTGAGAGAAGAGCTGCAACAGGGAGAGAGAGGATATTGATTGAAAAAACATGAAGAAAAGATCAGGGGAGGAGAGCGATTAAGAATAAGTGCTGCGTCAATGAAAGAGAGGAATTGATGGAACAGCAGCCCAAAATAAAAGCCAGGGGAGATAGAAAGCGACATTGATGCGAAACAGGCAGAAAATAAAAGCCCATGGGAGGGGAGAGCGGTGGTGGAACGTTGCAAAAGAGAAAATCAGAGAAGGAGAGCGATTGAGATGAGAGAGCAGGAAGAGCAAATCAGGGAGGTAGAGACAATTGAGAGAAAAGCAGCGAAGAAACGACAGCGGAGGCTAAAACAATTGAGAGAACAGCTGCGTCAGGGAAAGAGCAGTTTTGAAAAAAGCAGCAAGAAGAGAAGATCAGGAGAAAGAGCAATTGGAGAGAAGCAGCTTGTGAGGGAGAGAGAAATTAAGCAGAGTAGCTGATCAGGAGAGAGAGGACATTTGAGGAGCAACAACTGGAAGAGAGAAGTGAGGGAGGGAGAGCGCCTCACCACCAACTTACCCCCTCAACCGGTTCTACCATCCCCGCCAGTTGCAGTGCAGAAAGAGCAAGAGAGAAGATTAGAGCGAGGGAGAGCGATTAGAGAGAACCAGAAACAAAAGGATCAGGCGACGGAGAACAATTGACGAGAACAGCTGGTCAGGGAGCGAGAGCCAGATTAATGGCAACAGCAGGAAGTAAAGCTCAGGGAGGGCCACAGCAATTGAGAGAAGAGCAGGAAAAGAAGCATCAGGGAGGGTAGAGGCAAATTAAGGGAAAGATCTTGTCAGCGAGGGAGAACGATTAAGATGAAGAGCAAGAAAGGCTAATAAATAGGCAGAAGAGTGCAGCTGACTTGGAGAGAACAGCTCGTCAGGGAGATTAAAGCAACCAGTTGATGGCAACAGCAGAGCATGCTAGTATGCCGCGGCGATGAGCTCCGAGCAACAAAGCCCTCCGGCTGAAGCTTGTTGCACGCATCACGCTTGGAGGAGGAAGCTGCACGCTCTAGACCGTCGTCCCGCGACGGCCGGCTGCGTGGTCCGTCCTTCGGCCATAGGCCGGTGGGGGTGTTTCCGGCCCCACGACACCCGTCGTCGCACGTATCACTGCCTCCGCGGCTACTCGCTGCATCGCGAGACAAGATGGCGGCCGCGAGACCGCCAGCGACACCCGGCAGATGGGCGCTGTTCGCACAGAGGTGCCGACGCTGCGCAAACGTGCGCGCGCGGCTTCGAGCGAGAGCAGGGCGCTAGCATCGGACGTCGAGGCGGTCGCTGCCTCACCAGAGGCGCGCAGCGAGGAGGCCGCCTAGCGCTTGCGCAGCACGCCGTCGGCACTGACCTCTGACCTCACGGCCAAAGGTCGGGGCGGGGTCGTTCGAGCGCGCGTCTCTGCGCGACGCCAACGCCACCCTGGTGGAGGACTGGTGCGGACGACGGCGGAGTGTGAGCGTGTCGTAGCGGCCGGCGAGGAGAGAAGGGGCGGGCCCGCGCACGCACAAGAGCTGGAGAGGAGCATGAGGGAGGTGCAGAGGAAGGCGGCGGAGAGCGGGCGCCGTCGCCATGGCCGACGCAGATGGAGGAGACGAAGGAGACCGGTGTGCGAGGACGAGGTTCGCGGGATGCTGGCAAAAATCACGAGGCAGAGGGCGCTGTGTGCAGGGCGAAACTACGTGAGTCACTATTGCTATTGTTGTCATCGCCCGTCATCGTCAGTGTACTTGTCATCGCCGTCGTATCGTCATCGTATTACAAAGAAGAATAACAACATCGAAGAGCATGACAATTATTATCAACAACTACTGATAATATATAATATATTATATAAAATATATTTATATTTCTGCCACATTTATTACCGTTTTCCGTTGCGCCGTCGTTGTCATCGTCATCATCACCGTCCTTGTCGTCGTCGTCGTCGTCGCCGTCGTTGTCATCATCATCCCCGTCGTCGTCGTCGTCATCATCAAGTGTAGTCAATAGATTTAGATTAAATTTTAGCGATTAAGGAAATTGTTTGTGTTTCAGTGGGAGCTTAGAGCAGTTTGAGAGATTGCAGCAAGTGGAAAGGAAGACTAAATCTCGTTGGATGGTTAGTCTATATATATATTATATATATCTGCGATCTCTGTCCGTCCGTCCGTACGTCTGTCTGTGGACAAGCATATTGTGGTATATGGGTATTTTTGTTTAGTGCCCTTAACTCTTCTATGCAATCTGACTGTGACAGCGTTAGGAATGAATTCACAATAACACAGACTTTGGATTTTTTGCGATTTTCCATTTTTTTCCTCTTTTTGGATTTATACGCAATATCATGTCTGTCTTCATTCTCAATTCATTCCTAACCTGGCACAGTCACATTGCATACAACAGTTCTCAATCACGATGGGCATATAGAGCGCAGGTCCACAGAGAGAGGAGAGATCCCGGGAGGGAGGGAGAGAGATCGCAGATATCCAAAATCCAAAAAAAAAAAAAAAATCCAAAAAATACCAAAAAATCCAAAAAAATCCAAAAAATCCAAAAAAATCCAAAAAATCCAAAAAAAAAACCAAAAAATCTAAAAACCCCCAAAAAATCCAAAAAAACCCAAAAGATCAGAAAAACCAAAAAAACAAAAACCCAACAAAAGCCAAAAAAATTCAACTGAAAATCAATTCCCCCATCATGGCCCTTCATCGTGGGTCCTTCATGGCTGCCACGGAGTGGCTGTTGGCCTCTAGTAAAGTATAAGACACACACAGGACCCAATCTCAGTATAATCCACACACCTATACTACATACACGGCTGTCAATATACTCAATAGATGTCTCTTAATTGATCCCTCATGATAAAATTCGTAATTACCTTACATTTTACCGTACAAGTAAGTGGGAAGGTTAATTAGAATCATAGTATATACTTTACTATTTTACCATACTATATTTTATTACTAGTTATTAATGCTAATACACCTACTTATTATACTATTTTTACTGTAATTATTTACTTCTATTTTTTTTATTTATTTACTATCGTACTGTTTAACTCTGATATAATATAAATAATGAAATACCGTGTTTATTAGAAGCCTAAAAATCAAACAAGAGCTTGCACGAATTTTTTAATACGCGCCATAGAGATCGTACTTCTTCCTCATTAATGAAGCGATGTTAATTGCCCTCTGACGTTGTCATTTGTACAGGCTGCCACAGAGAGGCTGAGGAACTCAGAAACGAGGCTTCAGGAGGCGGAGATGTGTCCGTTGCTAGGTTACAAGAGGGGAACATTGAGGCTAATCAAAATCTATTACAAGGTGTTACAATCAGTTACTACAAGAATATACGTGTATATGATATATATATATATAATATATTATATATATATATATATATATATACAATATATATAAATTTCCCATTATTCGATCCGTAACATTTCGTTAGAAAATCGCAAAAGTCAGTCCTCACTTCACTCAACATATCGCTCCCATGACAAACATAGACTGCACGGTGGCTCCACGTCCCGCTATACAATCATTGTCTTCTCTCTGTGTCTCTCTCTTTTCCGCTCTCTCACTTTTTTTTCCCCCGCTCTCATTTGTTTCTCTTACTTTACTCTTTCTGTCTCTCTCTCTCTCTCTCTCTCACGCGCATGCTCTCTCTCTCTTTTTGCGCGCACTCGCTCGCTCTCTTTCTCTCTCTCTCTCTCTCTCTCTCTCCTCCCTCTCCCTCTCTCTCTCCCCCTCTCTCTCTCACCATCCCGCTACACGATCGTTATCTTCTCTTTCTCTTGCTCGACAGTCAGCGACACGGCAACCACATTGACCGACCGGGTAGAGGAGCCTCCTGGAGAGAGAGGAGAGACGCAGGCGAGAGACACGACGGCGCAGCTGGAGGGACTCGTGGCGAGGCGAGGAGGTTGGGAGGACGAGGGAGGAGGCAGACTACTACAGACGCCTCCACGAAACGCTGCTACAGAAAGGTGGAGCCATTTTTCCAGGTGGAGAAGGAGAGACGGGAGAACCCGATGCTCACACCCGTTTAGTCCAAGTTCCAGGTGCGGAAGGGAAAGAATCTCAACACGCTGGGGTCAGGTTCTGTCCCCGTTGACACAGAACATATATCACTCATTAACATTACCCTGTTCACTTTTTATTGTGTAAATTGCCTGCATTATACTTCTTTGTTTACATATATTGCCTTCGATGTGAACATACACTCGTTGACGCATACATAGCCATAGCCAAGCACATAAGTTCAGCGATACACTACATATCAATCGTCCAGGTTTTTTGGCGATTTTTAACCTAGCTTGAAAAAAACAATCTTATCATGGTAATTGAATTTGACTCGATGACGTTTAGTTCCCGTGTAGTTCTTCACTTTTAACTCTAAAATAAATGCAACAATAATTTTTACAAATTTTACCATAGAAAATTCGTGACGTACAGCCTAAAAAACCGCGTTAAAGAACATTAGAAATTTTCTCCAAGTTAGCCTCAACATTGTCTTAATATAATGGTGCTTACTGAAAAATTGGCCCTCAAAAGGTTCTTAAATAGGTTCTTAATTGTTCTACTTTTAAATATGTTACTAGCTGAAACCCACGCTACCGCGCGGCCTTAGCCTGACTGTGATGCATGTGTTACCAGTTACAGTAGTGTTCATGTGTAAGGTTCTTCTTTTATGCGGGTCTTTACTGCGTATATTGTATAATAATGCAAGTACTGTGTCTCAATAAAACATGCAGTCGGTGCATGGCATTGTTATTTGTTTGAGCATTGGCATTGGCATTGGTTATTGCCAATCGATATTGTTCGAGCATCGCTCTTTTTATTTTTACTGTTGCTTTCTTTTTAAGTCTTTCATCTGCATGGAAAATTAAGAACCTATTTAAAATCTTTTAGCCCTAACAACAGGTTCTTATGTAAAAGGAGGTCTAAATGGAAATTTAGCCTAACGATGCTTCTTAACAATCTTGTTCTTATACGCGGGTTTTTAGCTGCTAGTTCAATTTAACATTACCTTTTTCTCATAGACTGTTGAACAGGACACATCGTAGTGTTAGAGTCCCTGACACACGATGTGTAGATGTACCGGTCACGAGAAAAAAGTCATGTTAGCGGCGTAATGGTCTTCATGCCTGTCTTCCTTCTCTCGTGACCTGCCTTTCTTCTCCCATGCCTGCATTTCTTTCTTTTCGTGCCTCTTTTCTTCTCGTATTGTCTGCGCTTCCTTTCAATGTTATTCCTTCTCTCATGCGCTTCCTTCCTTCTACCATGCAGGCAGCAGGCTGGATGCGTACGAGTGTAGAGCGGAGTGCATTGCCCTGGATCAGCGCATGACGACGCGTCTCCGAGATAGCGAGAGGACCGCCGCAGCTCTCAGTACGCCGGACGCTTGCCTACGGACACCAGAACAGCAAGCAGAAGATTCGTCACATCATGAAGGATCAAGCAGGAAGAAACCTATCGCCATGAGACAGCGTGAGAAGCCATTGTATGCCGGCAGCCAGCCCTCATCCTCCCCCAGCATCTTCCTCATCCTCACCTCATGCATCCCTCATACCTCTCCAGCAGCCTCCTCATCGCTCCCTCATTCTCATCCCTCCCTCATCCTGCTTCATTCTCATCTTCCTAACCTTCGCAGTTTCTCTCAACTAATAGCATACCTCCTCCCTCAGTAATCCCTATCTCCGTTCAGCTTTCATCAGATCCTTCCTCCTGCTCTCTGCTCACCCTCCTTCCTCCTCCCTCCTCCGCTCTCCATCACCCTCTTTCTTCCTCCTCCGCTCTCCTCTCTCTCTGCACCTCTCCTCCTTCCTCCTCCTTCAGTTTCTCTCAACATTATCATTAGAATCCTTCTTCCCTCAGACTATCCCTCC
>NW_014578334.1:21582-26210 GCF_000485595.1 Priapulus caudatus
ATATATATATATATATACCTATATATATAAAATATTAATCCATTATTCGAATCCGTAACATTTTGTTTGAAAATCGCAAAAGTCAATCCTCACTTCACTCGACATATCGCTCCCATGACAAACATAGACTGCACGGTGCTCCACGTCCCGCTATACAATCATTGTCTTCTCTCTGTGTCTCTCTCTTTCTCGCTCTCTCACTTTTTTTTCCCCCGCTCTCATTCTGTTTCTCTCTCTTTCTGTCTCTCTCTCTCTCTCTCTCTCACGCGCATGCTCTCTCTCTCTCTCTTTTGCGCGCACGCTCGCTCTCTCTCTCTCTCTCTCTCTCTTGCTGTCTTCTCTCCCTCCCTCTCTCTCTCTCCTTCTCTCTCTCTCTCTCACCATCCCGCTACAGGATCGTTATCTTCTCTCTCTGCTCGACAGTCAGCGACACGGGCAACCGCATTGACCGACCGGGTAGAGAGAGCTCCTGAGAGAGAGGGAGGACGCACGAGCAGACACGCCGGCGCAGCTGGAGGGACTCGTGGCGAGGCAGGAGGTTGGGAGGACGAGGGAGGAGGCAGACTACTACAGACGCCTCCACGAAACGCCTGCTACAGAAAGGTGGAGCCATTCAGGTGAAGAAGAGGACGGAGAACGCCGGAGCAACCCTGATCGTCAGGGACCCGCTAGTCAAGTTTCCAGCGGTGCAAGCGGAAAGATCTCACAGCTGGGTCAGGTTCTTTTTTTTTTTATGCCCGTTGACAGAAACATAATCACTCATAAAACATTACCCTGTTCACTTTTATTGTTAAATTGCCTGCCCATGTATACATTCTTATTTTACTATATTGTTCGGATGCTGGAACATACACTCGTGACGCCATACATAGCCATAGCACAGCAATTGAATGCTCAGCGAACACTATATCAAATCGTCCAGGTTTTTTGGCATTTCTTAACTAGTTGAAAAACAATCTTATCAGGCTAAGAATTTGCAACGATACGTTTAGTCCCGTTAGCTTCTACTTTTAATCTCTAAAAAATTGGCCAACAAACATTTTTACAAATTTTACCATAGAAAAATTCGTGCACGTAGTCCAATTTAACATTACCTTTTTCTCATAGACTGTTGACAGACACATTCGTAGTTGTTAGGAGTTGCCCTGCCACACGATGTGTAGAGGTACGCGTCTACCGAGAAAAAGCTTTTCATGTTTTAGGGCTAAATGTCTTCCATGCCTGCTCTTCCTTCATCGCGTGCTTGCCTTCTTCTCCCAGCCTGCAGTTCTTCTTTCGTGCCTGCCTTTTCTTACTCGTATGTCTGCCTTCCTTTCATGTATTTTCCTCCTCTCAGTGCGCTGCCTTCCTTTCCTACCATGCAGGCAGCAGCCTGGATGCGTAGAGCTATAGAGCGGAGTTGCATTGCTTGCGATCGCCATGCACGACGCGGTCTCCGAGCATTGAGCCGACTCGCCCCGCAGCAGATACGCCGGCTTGCTAGGACACCAGCAACAGCAAGCAGAAGATTGGTCACATCATGGAGCATTCAGCAGGAGCAACCGATCCTCCATCAGCATCCTTCCTCCTCTCTCTGCATCCCTCATCCTTCCTCCTCTTCCTCCAGCATCCCTCCTCCTCCCTCTTCCTCCAGCATCCTTCCTCCTCGTCCCTAAGTTTCCCTCCTCTCTCTCCACACCTTCGTCCCTCCTTCTCCTCCCTCCTCTCTCCGCACCCTCCTCCCTCCTCCTCCCTCCTCTCTCCGCACCCTCCTCTCTCCTCCTCCCTCCTCTCTCCACACCCTCCTCCCTCCTTCTCCTCTCTCTTCTCTCCACACCCTCCCTCTTCTTCTCTCCACACTGTCCTCTCTCCGCACCCTCCCTCCTCCTACCTCCTCCTCTCTGAGCATCACTCATTGCAGACTCGCGTACGTGTTGCAGGAGGTGTCGTCGCTGCGGGAGCAGACGGAGAAGCAGAAGAGGAAGCTAGGGAGTCTGGAGGAGAGGCTGAGGAACGTGATGGGAGTGAAGCGATTCGATCCGGCCTCCGCCTTCAAGGTTCCCTGCCGCGACAAGGAGAACGCGGCGCCACAATGAAGCCACGATGTAACGTGCTACATCATGCTATAACGTGTTACTCGACGTTGTAACATGCTACATCATGCTATCTGTTCCGTGCCGTAATGTGTCGTACCATGTCGAGTCATTTCAAACCGTTCGATGCAATATCGTACTATGCAATGCCATGCCGTAGCATGTTACGCCGTGCTATAAGTTTCCATACCATGTCAAGTCATTCCACATCGTGCTGTGCCATGCCACCCCATGCTTTAGCGTGCTACGCCATGCTATAACCTGCCATACCATGTAAAGCCATTTCGAACCATTCCATGCCATGCTGCGCCATGAGTTGTGTAATTGTTCTGCCTTTGGTTGTGATCTGCCTTTGGTATATAATTAGCAGCATTGATTGGGCAATATTAATGAGCTCGTCTAATTAAGATCGGTCTGGGTTCGGTCTTAAGTCCGTTGCCACAAGTATTGTGAACTTTGATCGAAGTTGGAGGTACTTCAATGTTTCTGCCACACGGCCATGCACCTTGGGTCGTAGTTAGGTACCGCTTCTTTTACAGTGATGTTTGACCTTTGTGACCTTGAATCTAGGTATTTGTATACTATAGGTATATATGTAGGTTCATGCTTTCATTTAATTGACAGCTTTCACCTTTGTGAGTCAGGTGGTAATCGACGTATTCGACCTGTTTATCAGCAGATATGTTATGATTATTATAATTATTATTATTCGATGTCATTAGCCATTAATTGTTTCATATGTAATTGTATGCTGAGTGGTAACTAAGTGTTTGTTAGCGGAGTAAGTGCGTGTCCCCATATAGATTCTCTTCACCTCTCCTTGCATTCATACACTCACTTGAGATCGTTATCTTCTCTCTCTTGCTCGACAGTCAGCGACACGGCAACCGCATTGACCGACCGGGTAGAGGAGCTCCTGAGAGAGAGGGAGGAGACGCAGGAGAGACACGCGGCGCAGCTGGAGGGACTCGTGGCGAGGGAGGAGGTTGGGAGGACGAGGGAGGAGGCAGACTACTACAGACGCCTCCACGAAACGCTGCTCAGAAAGGTGGAGCCATTCCAGGTGAGAAGGAGAGACGGGAGAACCCTGATCGTCAGGGACCCCGTAGTCAAGTTCCAGGTGCGAGGGAAAGATCTCACACGCTGGGGTCAGGTTCTGGTTGACAGAAACATAATCACTCATAACATTACCCTGTTCACTTTTTATTGTTAAATTGCTGCATTATACTTCTTATTTTACTATATTGTTCGATGTGAACATACACTCGTGACGCATACATAGCCCATAGCAAGCAATTAATGTCAGGAACCCTAATATCAAATCGTCCAGGTTTTTTGGATTTTTAACTAGTTGAGAAACAATCTTATCAGGTAAGAATTTGACGATACGTTTAGTCCCGTTAGTTCTTACTTTTAATCTAAAAAAATGGCAACAAAATTTTTACAAATTTTACCATAGAAAATTCGTGACGTAGTCAATTTAACATTACCTTTTTCTCATAGACTGTTGACAGACACATCGTAGTGTTAGGAGTTCCCTGCACACGATGTGTAGAGGTACCGGTCTACGAGAAAAAGTTCATGTTAGGGCTAATGTCTTCATGCCTGTCTTCCTTCTCTCGTGCCTGCCTTTCTTCTCCCATGCCTGCATTTCTTCTTTCGTGCCTGCCTTTCTTCTCGTATGTCTGCCTTCCTTTCATGTATTCCTTCTCTCATGGCTTCCTTCTCTCACCGCTTCCTTCCTACCATGCAGGAGCAGCTGGATGCGTACGAGTTAGAGCGGAGTGCATTGCTGGATCGCCATGACGACGCGGTCTCCGAGATGGAGCGACTCGCGCAGCAGTACGCCGGGTTGCTAGGACACCAGAACAGCAAGCAGAAGATTCGTCACATCATGAAGATCAAGCAGGAGAACCTATCGCTGAGACAGGTGAGAAGCCATGATGCGCAGCATCCCTCATCCTCCCCCAGCATCTCTCCTCATCCTCCCTCAGCATCCCTCATCCTCTCCCAGCATCCCTCCTCATCCTCCCTCAGCATCCTTCAGCATCCCTCATCCTCCCCCAGCATCTCTCCTCATCCTCCCTTATCCTCTCCCAGCATCCCTCCTCATTCTCCCTCAGCATCCCTCATCTTCCCTCAGCATCCTTCACCATCCCTCATCCTCCCCCAGCATCTCTCCTCATCCTCCCTCAGCATCCCTCATCCTCTCCCAGCATCCCTCCTCATCCTCCCTCATCCTGCTTCATTCTCATCTTCCCTAACCCTTCCTCAGTTTCTCTCAACATAATAGCATACCTCCTCCCTCAGTATCCCTTATCCTCCGTCAGCTTTCATCAGCATTCCTCCTCCTCTCTCTGCACCCTCCTTCCTCCTCCCTCCTCCTCTCTCCACACCCTCTTCCTTCCTCCTCCCTTCTCCTCTCTCTCTGCACCCTCCTCCTTCCTCCTCCTTCCACACCCTCTTCCTTCCTCCTCCCTTCTCCTCTCTCTCTGCACCCTCCTCCTTCCTCCTCCTTCCACACCCTCTTCCTTCCTCCTCCCTTCTCCTCTCTCT
>NW_014578334.1:27766-32310 GCF_000485595.1 Priapulus caudatus
ATGCGTATTATCTCCTGAGAAGAAGAATATATGCGAAGATTATGCATTTAAAAAGGAGAGGAGGTATTCTACCATAGATTTATATGATAAAATTCCATCAGTAGACCTCTCTTAAGAAATAGGAAGAAGAGACGTCCGCGTGTATCTGTGATGCGCTCATTGATTGTACATTGACTGAAGTTTTCAAATATTCCCTATCTAAACCATGTTGTTTCATAATTGCTGAAGGTTGTTTGAATAATTAATTAATACTAAAAATTATGGGAATCCAAACGGCACAGATCGTGAGCCATATATTACTCTATTGTGTTATAATTATAATTATAATATTATTATAATTCATCTATATGTTACGTAAAGTCATCCGATCACACAGAGGTCAAATCACAGAGGTCATACAGCAGATAAGCAGAATAATCTACTACATTAAATTATCTGCCCTTGGAGTACACAGAGGTTATCCAGCTGGTAATATGATAGTTATCCACTGTGACTTCTGTACAATAAGGTCAAGAAGAATAAACGAAAAACTATAGCTCGATACTTTTCAGCTTTTTATACATAACAGATATAATAAAACCGTTCGATACCGAATTTGATCTCGGGTCGTCAGCACACACGCAGACATTTCATTATACAAACATGCAAATATTCGAGAATTTTCACAGCCGGTAAAACGGCGCCCGTCGAAACATCAAGGCGCAACGAGTAAATTGACATTTACGCCATACGTTAGATAAATTGTCGACACGATTTAACACGATAGCAGTCGGTATAGAAATCACGAGAATCCGTATCTGACAAAGCTTTACCGACATACTGTTCCTGTGAGGAAACAGGCAGCACCGAAAATAACCGTAAAATAACAACCTTTTTTTGGACGAGGAATGCAATCGACACTCTCTCTCTATCTTGTTCGAAGACCAACCTGCGATTTCCCTATTCTTGACACCACCAGTAAACGCAAACGATTGTCACAGAATACAAATTATATTACAATATACGAATAAAATAAAAATTTTCAAGTTTAGAAATACTGCTAGTACAAGAACGGTAGGTGTTAGCACTATCTAATAGCTCTGACACCTCACCAATGTATGATTGGGTTGAGTATAAATACCAATAGCAACCGCAGGCTTTACAACTACATCCCCTAGAGATGGTCGTGGACTCAATAAAGGGAATGGTCAACGTTTTCAAAAATGAGTCATCGTCCGATTCGTCGCATTCTTACGCAGAGTATTTAAATTACCGATCACTCGCACGATTACGAAAAATAACGAAGAATATTGCTGCCATTTCAATTGATTTTCGTTATAATTTCGACATAATTTAATTATGAGATATCGATCCGACCCGGTTCGAGTGTGAAACGAATAAATCGATATTTACGCCATACGTTAGATAAATTGTCGACACGATTTAAACACAATAGCAGTCGGTGAAGAAATCACGAGAATCCGTCAAGCACGAGTCAGCGACTGCAGTAGAGGCGAAAGAGACGCAAACATTTAAATCAAATAAAGAGGGGGGCAGCGTCGCCTCCGAACGCGCAACTAAAAGATAAAATTTCCGTCAATATTATCCATAAAGTCTGCTCTGCCGTGCTGTGGCTGTTGCTGCTGCTGCTGCGGCGGCTGCTGCTGCTGCTGTTGCATGACAGGAGGCAGTTGTTGCTGCTGCTGTTGTTGTTGTTGTTGTTGCTGCTGCTGCTGCTGTCTCTGCAGCAGCAGCTGATGCATCTGCTGTTGCTGGGCCGCTTGCAGGTTGTGCTGCTGCTGTTGCTGCTGTTGTGGCGGCGGCGGCTGCGGCTGTGACTGTGGCTGCTGCTGCTGCTGCTGCTGCTGCGGTTGTTGCTGCGGTTGCTGCTGCAAAAATAAAATAACATTGGCATCACTTGCCCTTGCCTCAACTATAACGTGTATAATCTATAACATGTTAGTTAGTGTTAATTACAGAGTGTGGTTAATTACTAGGTGTAAATGGGAGGCCTGGACTGGGACGCAGAAACTTATCATTATCATTACTTATCATTACAACTTATCATTGTCATTACTTATCATTACAACTTATCATTGTCATTCTACTTATCACACTTAACCCAATCCTGTCATTTCCCTTGCCTCCCTTGTCCCTCGCTCGGCTTAATTCTTTTTCTACCGCCCCTCAGCTATCTTCCATGACGCATTTCCTCAGTCTCTCACACCTCTCTATCTTTCACCCAGCTATATTATGCAGGTTTCTTCAGTCCGTACGGCAGGCCTGAAATGATTGCTCGCGCATGCGCATTATCTCCCGAGAAGAATAATATTTTGCGAAGATTATGCATTTAAAATGGAGAGGAGGTATTCTATCATAGAGTTATATGATAAAATTCCATCAGTAGACCTCTCTTAAGAAATAGGAAGAAGACCTTGCATGTAAGGTGCACGCTGCATATACCAGTCAGTACAGGTACACTGCAGGTTTCTTCAGTCCGTACGGCAGACCTGAAATGGTTGATAGATATAATTTTTTGCGAAGATTATGCCCTTAAAATAGAGAAGAGGTATTCTATCATAGAGTTATATGATAACATTCTATCAGTAGACCTCTATTTAGAAATAGGAAGAATACCTTGCATGTAAGGTGCACGCTGCATATACCAGTCAGTACAGGTACACTGCAGGTTTCTTTAGTCCGTACGGCAGACCTGAAATAGTTGAGCGCGCATGCGCATTATCTCCCGAGAAGAAGAATATTTTGCGAAGATTATGCATTTAAAATGGAGAGGAGGTATTCTATCATAGAGTTATATTATAAAATTCTATCAATAGACCTCTCTTAAAAACAGGAAGAAGACCTTGCATGTAAGGTGCGCGCTGCATATACCAGTCAGTAAAAAATCTGGCTATGTTAGTGTGTTAGCGCGTGCGCAATATCTCGCCAGATAAGTTATATTTTGTGATGAATATGCATTTAATATGGTTAGGGGGTATCAATTATTAACAATGCGTAATTAACGTGCTCGTTACTCACACTTCGGCGTCGGGGCCGGCTCCGCTCAGGAACACCTGACACTGTAGAGACCGGCTGACGCGAGCGTTCGGATTCATGCTGCGACTCTTGTCCTGCCACGTGAGCGTGCCTGCAAGCACGGCCGCGCGCGAGTGAGCGTGAGGTCGCCATGACAACGTGTCGCTAACGAAGCGCGGTCGCCACGACGATGCGCCGCTAACGAAGCGTGGTCGCGCACAACAACGCATCGCTTATGAAGCGCGGTCGCCACGACGACACACCGCTAGTGAAGCGCGGTCGCCACGACGATGCGCCGCTAACGAAGCGTGGTCGCGCACGACAACGCATCGCTTACGAGGCGCGATCGCCATGACGACGCGTCGCTGATGCAGCATGGTCATTACGGCGCGACGCTGATGCAGCGTGGTTGCCACGACGACGCGGGGCTAACGCAAACTTACATTCAGATTTGTCACTA
This sequence comes from Priapulus caudatus, assembly GCF_000485595.1. NCBI lineage: Eukaryota > Metazoa > Priapulida > Priapulimorpha > Priapulimorphida > Priapulidae > Priapulus > Priapulus caudatus. The sequence continues at coordinate 31,242 of NW_014578334.1, forward strand.
CCCTTACATCTGTAGTTGTCACAAAATTTGTCACCAGACGTACATCTAGTTTTGCCACCAAACATACGTGTAGTTTTGCCACCAAACATACACCTAGTTTTGTCACCAGACATACATCTAAATCTGTCACCAAACATACGTCTAGAAGTGTCACCAACCTTATGTCCAGCATTGTCACCAACCTTACATCTACAGTTGTCACCAACCCTCACACGTTGACACAGACTAACCTGTCCAGATGGGACGTTGCGGAGGAACCTGTGGGATGCCTGCCATCGCTCCAGGGATGCCCACGCCCGCCTGCTGCGGCTGCTGCTGCTGTATGCCTGCATTCACAGGCAGGCCTGGGGTCATACCTGAGGAACACGCAATCGCTCGGTTATGGGTGGTTCAGGGAAGGGGTTAGCACGGTGGTTCAGGAAAGAGGTTAGCACTGTGGCTCAGGAAAGAGGTTAGCACTGTGGTTTAGGGAACCCTATTCGTACGGTGGTTCAGGGAAGGTATTCGCACAGTGGTTCAGGGAAGGAGTTAGCACGATGGTTCAAGGAAGGGGTTAGCACGGTGGTTCAGGAAAGGGGTTAGCACGGTGGTTCAGGGAAGATGTTAGCACGGTGGTTCAGGGAAGGTATTCGCACGGTGGTTCAGGGAAGGTATTCGCACGGTGGTTCAGGGAAGGGGTTAGCACGGTGGTTCAGGGAAGGTATTCGCACGATGGTTCAGGGAAGGGGTTAGCACGGTGGTTCAGTGAAGATGTTAGCACGGTGGTTTAGGGAAGGTATTCACACAGTGGTTCAGGGAAGGTATTCGCACGGTGGTTCAGGGAAGGGGTTAGCACGGTGGTTCAGGGAAGGGGTTAGCACGGTGGTTCAGGGAAGGTGTTAGCACGGTGGTTCAGGGAAGGGGTTAGCACGGTGGTTCAGGGAAGGTATTCGCACGGTGGTTCAGGGAAGGGGTTAGCACGGTGGTTCAGGGAAGGTGTTAGCACGGTGGTTCAGGGAAGGGGTTAGCACGGTGGTTCAGGGAAGGTATTCACACGGTGATTCAAGGAAGGTATTCGTACGATGGTTCA
>NW_014578334.1:33307-35373 GCF_000485595.1 Priapulus caudatus
GGTTACTTCGGCCTCACCCGGGTTACTTCGGCCTCACCCGGGTAACGCAAAAATACCACGTGACTGCCAAATCGAACGTATTTGGGGCTGGCCCGAGTAGACCCAGGTTAACTTGGGGAAGCAAATCGAACGCACTATTAGTGCATTCGATTTGCTTCTCCAAGTTAACCTGGGTCTACTCGGGCCAGCCCTAAATACGTTCGATTTGGCAGTCACGTGGTATTTTTGCGTTACCCGGGTGAGGCCGAAGTAACCCGCTAGCCGAGCCGCTCACTTGGGAAAGTATCCCACAACTCATTGCAACAAAATCTTCAAAGTCTTCAAAAATCAAAAATCTTCAAGCAGTGATGCAGCTTGACTGTCGATGACTGCGTGTGTTTGCTCATTCTTAGATTTCATTAATAATAAGATTGCAATTGCTATTATTTTTTTCTTGTCACTGGCATCCATGATGATAATTAACCCCGGGTTAACCCCACAACCGTTCGGTTATCTTCCCTAACCCAGATGCGTTCGATTTCTTACCCTGGTTAACCCAGGTGGCTCTGGGGAAGCAAATCGAACGCACTGACAATGCGCCAGTACACACAGTACATGCGGGCACGGTAGGGGGGTTCGGAGACGGGTGGTTCGAACATTTAATCATCTGTAATTCACTTCCGCGCGCATATATATGCTAATATATTGACTAATCGTGCGTCAATAAACTCAATATTCACAGAGATTATAGCTAAGACATGTGTCTATAGGTATCTAGAATTTTAGAAAATGTAACTCAAATCGTTCGCGAGATATTAGAGTTATTACACTATCCTACGGGCCATAGCCGCGCGTATATATTAGCCTATGAGCGATACCGTGCGTATATTTTTGGTAATTAATTAAACTATTCGTGATTCAATAAACTCAAAATTCACGAGGATTATAGCTAAGACATGTGTTTATATGTATCTATATTTCTAGAAATGTAACTCAATTAGTTCGCGAGATATGAGAGTTAATACACTTTCATGCTGCCTATAGCACAATAGCGTATCCGCGCGGAGGGGGTGGGGTTAACTGGCCTGTACTGCCAATGCGCCAGTACAGGCGGGCGCGGTTCGAACATTTAATCATCTGTAATTCACTTCTAAGGAATATCTACATTGGGCACCCCCTCTAATATTTATAGTACTGCCATATGCTACAGCTGTGCCAAGTTTGATGCTTTTGTCAGCTCTGTAACGATCATGAAGCTAAGGCTACCTGACTACTGAGCCTAATTGTAATCTTGTCCTCAACTCTAGCACTGAATCTAAACCATAATATTAACTGTAACCACGATCTGTTCCCACGTTAGTCGACTTGATCCGTGAGCTAGGTTGCGCCACCTCTGTGTCTGTGCGAGAGCATGAGAGGGGGCGCCACCTGCTTGCATACCTGGCACGCCTACTTGCTGGGCCATCTGCCCAGGTTTCGCTAGCAACTGCTGCTGCAGCTGCGACAACTGCGGTCCCTGCTGCTGCAGCTGCGACAGCGGCGGCGCCGCCATTTCTCCCGCCTGTGACGTCATCATCCCCACCTGTGACGTCATCATTCCCGTCTGTGACGTCATCATGCCGGCCTGTGACGTCATCATCGGCGCCTGCGACGTCATCATGCCTGTTTGCGACAACGTCATGTCCTGATTCGCCTGCGACATGATCGCGCCGGCCTGCTGCGCCGGCATCATCGTCAGCTGCGACTGCAGCAGGTTCTGCTGTGACGTCATCAGATGCTGCTGCTGCTGCTGCTGCTGCTGCTGCTGCAACGTCATGGCGCTTTGCGGCAGCATCATGCCGCCCGGCGTGGCCACCATTCCGGGCTGTGATGTCATCATTCCGGACTGTGATGTCATCATTCCGGGCTGTGATGTCATCATACCGGGCTGTGATGTCATCATACCGGACTGTGATGTCATCATACCGGACTGTGATGTCATCATACCGGGCTGTGATGTCATCATACCGGGCTGTGATGTCATCATACCGGACTGTGATGTCATCATACCGGACTGTGATGTCATCATACCGGGCTGTGATGTCATC
>NW_014578334.1:40743-44786 GCF_000485595.1 Priapulus caudatus
TGCAACTGTCCTTTATAGACAGGTCACAGGCTCACCCTGCTGGCTGCCGGGCACCACTATCAGAGGTTTGAACGCCGCGCCACCGCCCATCGTCACTCCGCTCACGGCGACGTTCCCTGCCCTGCCACCAGGTGGCGCCCCGCCACCCTTCTTGTTCCCGATGCCTGGACCGGCGTTGGCTGCAAAGAGAAATGAAGTCGGCGGACGCTGAGCATCGTCTGTATCTCCGCCGCGACAACGACGTCGGACTACAGTATACTTATACATTATATACATGATAGCAGAGGGAGGGGGGTTGGAGGGGGAGGAGGGAGGGAGAAGGAGGAGGAGGAGGAGGACGGAAAGAGGAGGACGGAAAGAGGAGGAAGGATGACTCACCAGGCCCTGGACTCGACACTATCGTTGGCTTGATGTCAGCGATCGCTGCCTTCGCCTCGTTAAGTTGACTCGTCTGCTGCTCTGTAACGAAGATGCAATCATTAGTACCGTGTTCTTTTACTAATTAAACGACATTATAGTGCTAATTATTACTACTGGTCAATGCTAGAAACTACAGCAGCTATGCAACAGTCGTCATGCGTTGGTCAGTGTATTACCGTACCCACCCATAACAAAACTCGTTTGCTTCACTTGTTGCCACTAGTTGGCGCCGCCGCAGCATAGCTTTGAACTGGTATCCGCGTAGCAACACCAGGTGGCGCTGCCGCCCCGCGTACCTCTGAGCTGGTATCCGCGCAGCAACACCAAGTGACGGAGATCTGTTGAGTAGTTCTTGCCGGCTGCTACCGCGGAGGAGGAAGAGGAGACTTGGCCCTCTCCCACACCGGCACCAGCCTCGTAGAGCCGGAAGAGGCCCGTGAGCTTGCGCGGTGAGAATCCTGTTATTCACATGTTGTCATTCATGTGTAGTCATTCACTAATCATCCTCCATAATTCATGCATTGTCATCAATCCTATTATTCACATATTACCATTCATCACTCCATCATTCACATTCCATCATTCATCTTCCATCATTAAAGTGTTGTCATTCACTCCATCATCATTCGCACATTGCCATTCGATCGATCACTCACCTTCCACAAATACAGTTATTCGTGTGTACGTTCATTCACCCCGTCATTCACTCACCATCACTTACCCGCAGTCATTCACGTGCCGTGCTTCGTCTGCGAGCGACTGTCTATGAGAGGGAAACCGCGGATATGCCACGGCTACCTATGCATGCTGGCAGAATGAGCTACCACCAGTGTTAGCCACCAACAGGCCGCCACCACTACAACACGTCTCGGATTGTCTCGCGTTGTCTCAGGTTGTCTCACGTTGCATCGGATTGTGACGCTGTGGGCTTGTCAGCATGCCCAGAGTCGTTTCAGGATGCATTGGACCAACCTCAGATCAACCCATGTCAATTGAGACGGTCTCATATCGTCTTAAATTGTCTCAGATTGTCCCCCAGTCATCTCAGATCACATTATATTGTCTTAGATTGTCCGAGTCATTTTATATTGTCTTACGTTGTCTCAGGTCACCTTATATTGTCTCACATCACTTTATATTGTCTCAGATCACATTATTCTGTCTTACATTGTCTCAGGTCACATTACATTGTCTCACATTGTCTCAGATCACTTTATATTGTCTCACATCACATTATATTGTCTTACATTGTCTCAGGTCCCATTACATTGTGTTAGATAGTCTCATAACACCTTATATTGTCTTACATTGTCTCATTAGGTCAGCTTACATTGTCTTACATTGTCTCAGATTACCCTATATTGTCTCAGATTGACTCAGATCACCTTATATTGTCTCAAATTGTCTCAGATTGTTAGCGGTGCGCCACATCGCAGCAGAATGTTAGCAGAGTCCTAACCACCAAGCACTAACAACAAGTGAGCATTCACGACCAACCGAAGGCATGCGGCCACCTACCAGCGACTTTGCGCAATCGCCGCGCCGCGCCACGACGTCACCGCCGCGAAACAGTGGTGACGAAAATCGCGTAGAAAATAATACCCCCCCCCGACTATGTGCGATTTCATCAAAGAACGACAGATACTCGTGATCTTCGTGTGTGAGCGTAAAGACCTCCGATCAATCGATCGACCAACTAAAGATCGATTGACCGATAACTGATCGATCGACCGCCGACCACTGTTCGATTGATTGACCAACCAACGATCAATCGATCGACCAACCAGTGTTCGATTGATTGACCAACCAACCACCAATTGATTGACCGAAAACTGATCGATCGATTGACCAACCAATGATTGATCGATCGACCGACCACCGATCAATTGGCCAGAAACTTATCGATTGCCTGACCACTGATCGAGCGATTGACCACTGATCGTCGACCAACCAACCAACGATCGATCAACTGACCACCGATCGATCGATCATTCGTCTGCGGCGCCTTCGTCTAACGTCGTTGATCGTGAAGAGTGGACTATGAGAGACAGAGAGAGAGCGAGTGAGTAGTTAGAACCAGAGCGGTTGCTAGAAGTTGAGTGGTTGAGTGGTTGTAGTGAGCAGCAGCAGGAGGCGGTGCGGTTCTAGCGGAGAACTATAACGTACGGAATAATGCACACAGATTACATACATACAGTGTTCCTACAGCTGTCGAAAAAGTGCACAAATGTACCACAACGAACTGCAAGTGATATATATAAATATATATATATATCTATACACAACTGTGATGTCATCATACCGGGCTGTGATGTCATCATACCCGACTGTGATGTCATCATACCCGCCGGCATGCTCGACATGCTCGTTTGCGGTGCCGCTCCACCAGAGGGCACTGCCGTCATGCCCGAGGGGGCCGGCATGCCCAAAATAGGTGGCGCCGCCTGTCGGGGCATCGCGACAAACTGCGCTTGCTGTGCGAGCATGGTGGGTAACTGCCCGGGCCGGGAGGCCATCTGCACTAACGCTGGCCTTACATCCGACGACATCATGTCATGTGGCGCCATCTGGCTGAGCCCGGGAGAAGCTCTATGCAACCAGCGGTTTGGTTCTGCCTGCTGCTGCTGCATCATAGCGCCACCTGTTGGTGCAAATCGACATTATTCTAGCCAGGCGAGGACGAATGGAATTTCGCTCGCAATTTTTTTCCGTCTCGACTTCGATAATCTCGAATCCTGAATTCTCTCGTTCGAAATTTCGTTCTCGTCTCTGAAATTTGTTCACGAACGTTTTGACGGAAGCACCGACCGGCATCTTCCGCTTCTGTCAGTGACCACCACCGGCTCAAGACGGAGATCGGTTAGCATTTCGAGAATAGACGTAGAGACAGCAGAGTGAGAGACTACTAGATCGTTTTAGTGCTGAACAGACGGAGATAGAGAGAGAGCAAGACGAGGTGCGTGTTACCAGTCTAAAGACGACGGACGAACGAGAGAGAGAGAGATAGAGAGAGAGGCTAGAATAATGTGTCCGGCATCTGCTAGATTTCCGTCGCATGGACGACGCTCGCACATACCGCGCGTCATTCACGTGCCGTCATTCACGTGCTGTCATTCATGTACATCATCACCCATTTACCATAATTCACAAGTTGTCATTCACCCACTTATTCATACATTGCCATTCACATGCCATGATTCGTACATCACTGGTCATCCTCCATAATTCATGCGTTGTCATCAATCCTGTTATTCACATGTTGTCATTCATGTGTAGTCATTCATGTGTAGTCATTCATACATAATCATACCTCCCCATATTCATAAGCGTTGTCATCAATCCTGTTATTCACATGTTGTCATTCATGGTAGTGTCATTCACATAATCATCTCCATAATTCAATCTTGTCCATCAGTGCCTTATTCACTATGTTGTCAATTCATGTTTATCATTCACTATAATCATCACCGGCCCCACGATAATTCTATGGCAGATTGTCATCGAATCCTAATTATTCACAATTTCACCATTCACACTCCATGATCACGGATTCATCATCATCTCCATCATTAAGTGTTGTCATTGCACGTCATCATCAATTCGCACATTGCCATTCGTCTCGA
>NW_014578334.1:44811-58948 GCF_000485595.1 Priapulus caudatus
TTGAGGTAACAAACGTCTCGGATTTTTCTCGCGTTGTTCAGTTGTCTCACGTTGCATTTCGATTGTGACGTTGTGGCTTGTCAGCATTGGCCGCTATGTAGTCGTTTTCAAGGATGCTTGGATTATCCAACCTCAAGATTCAACCGATGTCAAATTGAGACTGGTCTGCTTATATCGTCTTAAATTTTGTCTCAGAATTGTCCCGCCAGATTCATCTTTGCTTAGATCAATTATATTGTCTTTTAGAATTGTCGAATGTCATGTTAATATTTTTGTCTTAACGTTTTGTCTCTAGTGTTCACCTTTATATTTGTCTTGCATCACTTTTTGTATTATTTTTTGTCTCAAGATCAACATATTCTGTCTTATCATTGTTCTCAGGTCACATTACATTGGTCTCACATTGTCTCAGATCACTTTAATATTGTCTCACATCACATTATATTGTCTTATTTACATGTTCTTCAGTCCCATTTACATTGTGTTAGGATAGTCTGCATAAACCTTATTATTGTCGTTTTTACATGTCCTCATTAGGTTCAGCTTTACATTTGTCTCAGATTATTCCTGTTTTCTATATTTGTCTCAGATTTGTACTCAGTATGTTCTTACCTTATATTGTCCTCAAATTTGTCTCAGAATTTGTTAGCGGTGTCGCCACATCGCAGCAGAATGTTAGGGGCATGAGTCTCTAACACCGAAGCCACTAACAAGCAGTGAGCATTCACCGAGCCAAGACCGAAGGCAGCGGCCACCTTACCCGCCCGAACTTCGCGCAATCGCCGCGCGTCGCGCCAACGACGTCACCGGCGCGAAACAGTGGTCGACAAAATCGGCGTAGAAAATAATACCCCCCCCCGCCGACTATGTGGGATTTCATCAAAGAACGACAGATCTCGTGATTCTTCGTGTCTGGAGCGCAAATGACCTCCGATTCAATCGATCGACCAGAACTAACAGATCGGATTGACGATAAACGATCGATCGCCGCCGACCACTGTTCGATTGATTGACCAACCCAACGAATCATGGATCGACCAACCAGTGTTCGATTGATTGACCAACCAAGCCACCAATTGATTTGACGCGAAAAACTGATCGATCGATTTGACCAAGCCAATGATTGATCGAGTCCGACCGACCACCGATACAATTGCCAGAAACTATGATTGGCTGACCACTGATGCGAGCGATTGACCACCTGATGTCGACCACCAACCAATCGGATCGAATCACTGACCACCGATCGATCGATCATTCGTCTGCGGGCGCCTTCCGTCTAACCGTCGTTGATGCGTCGAAGAGTGACTATGAGAGACAGAGAGAGAGCGACGTGAGTGAGTTAGAAACGGAGAGCGGTTGCTAGAAGTGTGAGTGGTTGAGTGGTTGTAGTGAAGAAGCACGCAGGAGGCGGTGCGGTTCTTAGCCGGAGAACTATAAACGGTACGGAATGAATGCCCCACAGGATTACTACATACAGTGTTCCTACAGTCTGTCGAAAGTGCACAAATGTAGCACAAACGAACTGCAATGATCATATATAAGATATATATATATATCTATACACAAGTGCGTATATATACTGATATGTATATGTAATATACTATATATATATTATACGATAGAAGAAGGAGGAGAGAGATTTATCCATGACATATCATATTATATTATATATATTATATATAAATATATACTATCGTTTGATAAGAAAGATATCAGGATATTAATAATGTATACTCTACTCGATAAGTACGCCCAGCTACTTACTAAGCTTAAATGATGCAAACTTAGCCTCGTACTTCCCCCCATCACCGCTCCCCCGTTCACATAACTCTCCCTCCCCCCGCCCCCGTCTCCCTGCCACCGCGCCTCCCCCTCTACTGTGTATATCTTCCCCTCGCTCTGCATAGCTGGCTGGTTTGGCGTCACCCTCACATCTGCTGGTTACCTGGCCACCAGGGGGAGCCTGAGCTCGCTGCTGGTCCTGCGCCATAAACTAATTCCTGTCGTCGTGCCCCTAGTGACAGAAAATACGTTTAACGCTCGATCGTGCCGCTGTGCAGCTCATCGCGCCCGCTTTGCAGCTTTGCAACTGCTCTTTATTTACTTAATACCTACAACGCTAACTTGCGTGGGAGCCGCTGGCTAAGCATTAATAACTGCTGTGGGGGCCGCTGCAAGCATTCAACACCTGCTGTGGCGGGCGGCTGCACAGCATAATACCTGCTGTGGGGGCGCTGCAAAGCATTAAGATACCCTGCTGTGGGGCGCTGCAAGCATTTAATACCTGGCCTGTGGGGCGTTTCTGCAAGCATTAATACCTGCTGTGGGTGCGCTGCAGCATTAATCACCTGCTGTGGGTGGCCGCTGGCAGAGGCATTAATACCTGCCTGTGGGGCGCGCTGCAAGCATTAATACTGCTGTGGGGCGGCTGCAAGCATTAAATACTGCTGTTGGGGCGCTGCAACATTAATACGCTGCTGTGGGGGCGCTGCAAGCATTAATAGCTGCTGTGGGGGCCGCTGCACACATTAATAGCTGCTGTGGGGGCGCTGCAGAGCTATTAATACTGCTGTGGAGGCGCTGCAAGCATTAATACCTCTGTGGGGCGCTGGCAATGCATTAATACCTGCTGTGGGGCGCGGCTGCACAGGACATTAATACCTGATGTGGGGGCGCTGCAAGGCATTAATACTGCTGTGGAGGCGCTGCAGAGCATTAATACTGCTGTGGGGGGCACTGCAAGCATTAATACCTGCTGTGGGGGCGCTGCGAAGCATTATTACTGGCTGTGGGGGCGCTTGCAAAGCATTAAAACCTGATGTTGGGGGCGCTGCAGAGCATTAATACCTGCTGTGGAGGCGCTGCAGAAGCAATTAAATCACCTGCTGTGGGGGGCACTGCAAGCATATGAATGACCGTGCTGTGGGGGCGGCTGGAGAGCATTAATACCGCCACCTGCTGGGCGGCGGCTGCAGGAGCATTAATACCTGCTGTGGGGGGCGCTGCAAAGCAATTAATCCTGCGTGGGGCGCTGCAAAGCATTTAATACCTGCTGTGGGGGCGCTGCCAAGCATTAATAACCTGGCTGTGGGGGCGCTGGGCAAGCATTAATACCTGCTGTGGGGCGCTGCAAGCATTAATACCTGCTGTGGGGACGGCTGCAAGCATTATACCTGCTGTGGGGGCGCTGCATAGCATTAATACCTGCTGTGGGGGGGCGCTTGCAAGCATTAATTACCTGCTGTGGGGCGCTGCAAAGCAGTTAATACCATCTGTGGGGGCGCTGCAAGCAGTTATACCTTGCTGTGGGCGCTGCAAGCATTAATCCTGCTGTGGGGGCGCTGCAAGCATTAATACCATGCTGTGGGGGCGCCTGCAAGGCATTAATAACCGGCTGTGGGGGCGCTGGCAAGCATTAATACCTGCTGTGGGGCGCTGCCAAGCATTTAATACCTGCTGTGGGGCCTGCATAGCATTAATACCTGCCTGTGGGGCGCTGCAGCTTAATACCTGCCTCGTGGGGGGCGCTGCAAGCATTAATACCTGCTGTGGGGGCGCTGCAATCATTAATAAGCCCTGCTGTGGCGGGCGCTTGGCATAGCTATTTAATTATACCTGCTGTGGGGCGCTGCAACATTAATGACCTGCTGTGGGGGCGCTGCAAGCATTACATACCTGCTGTGGGGGCGCTGCAAGCATTATACCTGCTTGGGGGCGTGGCAAGCTTTAATACCTGCTGGGGGGCGCTGCTAAGCATTAAATACTGCTGTGGGGGCGCTGCAAGCATTAATACCTGCTGTGGGGGCGCTGCAGAGCATTAATACTGCTGTGGGGGCGCTGCAAGCATTAATACCTGCTGTGGAGGCGCCTGCAAGCATTAAATTACCTGCTGTGGGGGCCCGGCTGGCAAGCATTAATTACCTGCTGTGGGGGCGTGCAAGTATTAACACCTAGTGGGGCGCTGCAAGCATTAAATACCTGCTGTGGGGCCGCTGCACGCATTAATTACCATGCTGTGGGGGCGCTGCAAGGCATTAATACCTGCTGTGGGGCGCGCAAGCATTAATACCGTGCTTGTGGGGGCGCTGCAAGAATAATAGCTGCTGTTGGGGCGGCTGCAAGCAATTAATACCATGCTGTGGGGTGCGCTGCAAGCCCATTAATACGCTGCTGTGGGGGCGCTGCAGAGCATTAAATAACCTGCTGTGGGGGCGCTGCAAGCATTAATACTGGCTGTGGGGCGCTGGGCAAGCACACTAATACCTGCTGTGGGGCGCGCTGCCAAGGCATGTAATACGGCTGACTGTGGGGGCGCTGCAAGCACTTAATACTGCTGTGGGGGCGCTGCAAGGCATTAATACCTGCTGTGGGGGCCCGCTGCAAGCATTAATAGCCGTGCCTGTGGGGGCGCTGCCAAGCAATGTAATACCTGCTAGTGGGCGCTGCAATGCATTAATACTTGCCTGTGGGGGCGCTGGCGAAGCATTAATACCTTGCTGTGGGGCGCGCCTGCAAAGCATTAAATCCTGTTGTGGGGCGCTGCAAGCTTAATCCTGCTGTGGGGGGGCTGCAAGCATTAATACCTGCTGTGGGGGCGCTGACGTTGACTGTAATAGATGCTGCAACTCGGTTGGCTGCGTCTGCCTCGGCGGCATCGACATCGGTGGCGCCCCCTTGATCCCCTGCTGCGGACTCGCGTGCTGCGGCATGCGCGCCTGCGACATCATCGTCTGCTGCATGGCCGCCTGTGATGTCATCGATTGCTGCATGCACTTGTGACGTCATCGTTTGCTGTTGGGCCTGGCTGACGCGCCTGAGACGAAGAAACGCAAATGCCATTCACCTTTTTCGATATGAAGCGCAAACAAAATTTTCGATGGTTTCATTTGTATTACACGACGCATTTCGTGGATGTATGCAGCTTACGGTAGCTTTGCGTTCTACGCACAGTCAAACCTGTACAGAAGGGTCACTTAAGAGCAATGCATGCAAGTGTCCTTTATAGACAGGTCACAGGCTCACCCTGCTGGCTGCCGGGCACCACTATCAGAGGTTTGAACGCCGTCGCCATCCGCCATTCGTCAAGCTAGCCGCTCAAGGCGACGTTCCCTGCCCTGCCAACCAGGTGGCCGCCCCCGCGCCACCCTTCTTGATTCCCGAATGGCTCTGGACGCGGCGTTGGCTGGCAAAAAGAAATGACGTCGCGGGACGGTGAGGCCATCGTCCGTACGTCCGCGCGACAACGACGTCGGACTACGGTATACTTATACATTATGATACATGATAGCAGAGGAAGGGGGTTGGAGGTGGATGGGCGGGAGGGAGGGAGGCAGGAGGATGAGGAGGAGGAGAAGGAGGACGGAAAGAGGAAGGACGGAAAGGAGGAGGAAGGATGACTCCCAGGCCCTGGACTCCGACACCTAATGCGTTGGCTTGATGTCAGCGATCCGCTGCCTTCGCCTCGTAAGAATTGACTCGTCTGGCTGTTCTGTAACGAAGATGCAGATAATTAGTACCTTGTTCTTTTTACCTAATTGATAGCGACATTAATAGTGCCAATAATTATTACTACTGTCAACTGCGAGATAACTATCCAGCAGCTATGCAAACAGTCGTACAAATGCGTTGGTCAGTGTATTACCGTACCACCCATCCGAAACTCGTTTAGCTTCACTGTTGGCACTAGTTGCGGCGCCGGGCAGCATAGCTTTGAACTGGTATCCCGCTAGTGCCACAGCTCAAGTGGCTTGCTCGCACGCATAGCTTTGAGCTGTATCCCGTAGCAATACCAGGTGGCCTGCCCGGCAGCAACTACCATTGAGCTGTAAATCCGCGGTACACACCAGTGGCGCTGCGCCCCCGCGTACTCTGAGCTGGTAAATCCGCGCAGCAACACAAGTGACGTTAGGGAGAGAGGGGGGGCATTTTCTGTTGAGTAGTTCTTGCGCTCTACCGCCGGAGGAGGAAGGAGGAGAGCTTGGCCGCATCTCCAAACACCAGCACAGCATCGTAAAGCGGAAGAGGGCGCGTGAGCTTGCGCGGTGAGAAGCGAGAGAGAAGTGCACTCCTTTCTGTCAACGAGAGAGAGAGAGAGAGAAGGCGTGCATTAGAGGTGAGGCACGGAGAGGGGGAGAGAGAGCAGGAAGAAGGGAGTGAGGGGGAGAAGGAGAAAGGAAGAGAGAAAGGGAGGGGAGGGAGAGGGGAAGAGAGAGGGGGAGGGGCAGGGAGAGGAGAGGAGAAGGGAGTGAGAGAAAGAGAGAGGGGTAGACAGAGAAAAGGTGTCGCTAGAGGTGAGGCATGGTCCGAGAGGGAATGGAGAAAAGAAGAGGTGGAGAAGAGAGGCGAGAGCAAGACAGAGAGAGATAGAGGACAGAGAGAGAGCAAGAGAGAAGGGGATAGGGGAGAGGGATAGAGGTGGTGTCGTATGAGCTGATGCACAGAGAGTGACGATGTGATGTTTGAAAGGGCGGAGACAGGGTACGAAAAGAGAGAGAGAGAACAGACGAGATAGCTAGGCAGAATCAGAGAGAGCAGAGAGGGGGGGGGAAGAGAAGAGAGCGAGAGATAGAGAGGAGAGATATAAAGAGAGGAGAAGAGAGAGGAAGAGAGAGAGAGAGAGAGAAGAGAGAGAAAGAGAGAGAATAAAAGAGGAGAGGAAAGAGATCGGATTGAGAAGAGAGAGACAGAGAGTCAGAAACATAGAGAGAGAGCAAAGACAGAAGAGAGAGAGAGAGAGAGAGAGAGAGAGAAGAGAGAGAGAAGAGAGAGAGAGAGAGAGAGAGGAGAGAGATATGAGAGAGAGAGAAAGAGATAGAAAGAGAGAGAGAGAGAGAGAGAGAGAGAGAGAGAGAGAGAGAGAGAGAGAGAGAGGAAGAGAGAAGAAGATAATGTAAGAGAGCATGGATGCGTACCTCAGCCATCAACGAAGCTAGCTGATCAGCGAGGTAGTCGCTGTAGTTAGACGAGTCGTGTGAAGGCATCGGATACGGCAGCGAGTTACACACCAGCACGCAGTAACGCCGGATCTTTGTGCTGTACGACAAACAAACAAACAATGGCAGCGAGTTTAACAATAATAATAACAACAACAACACTGACTGACAACAACAATAACAATAATAACAATAACAAAAATTCCATGCCAATCCTAACTTTTACTACTGCTATTTTTTCTACTGCATAAATCGATAGCAAAACCCATAAAGGTTAGCCATCCCTGCCCGAAGGTAACTGGCCCTGCACTAGAGGGCAGGGGGCAGAGGGGCGTGCTATTTGCTATAATCAGAGCGGCGGTGGACGGCACACGCACGCACGTACTTTGGCTCGTGGAAGGCTGTGAAGTCGTCGAACAAGTGCAGAGCGGTGGCCATTCCCTCGGCGATGTAGCTACTGCCGTCGCCCGTGCCCCCGGCGAACCTGAAAGCAGAGGTCAGAGGTCACGCACGTGCGCGAGGGAGGCGGGGTAAGCCGGAATGCATGCTAGGAAATGCGCGAGAGAAACACAGTATGAATGCTACACCACAAGGTCGTACTAGTAGCATTAGGGGTTTATTGCAGGGATGGTATAGAGAGAGCTAAAGCGCGTATCGTGTCCATGGCCTTTAGTAGTTTGTGAGGACAGACTATAGAGAGAACTAGAGAGCTAGAGAGCTTACGGTATTGTGTCCATGGCCTTTAGTAGTTTGTGGGGATGTGCCGTGGAGAGAAGGCAAGAGACGACGGGTTCCGGTGTGCAATCCAACGATTGAAACGTCACCAGTCCGAACATGTTGCTGTTGCACTGCAATCGCAATCAACAACGATGAGATCGCTAACTACATTGCAAAATATTTCCCGCAATTGTTTTGAGGCGGGTACATTGTACAGGGGGTAGGGTCCCCATGTGAGATTAGTACGACTACCACTAGTAAACTCCCCACAGTATTATCACCGTGAAGCGGCATGGGTTGTTCCCACTGGACTCGCCACAGTCTATCCGATTTTCCCATACAGGATGTACCGACGTGCAAAACTTAAAAAAGCACGCCCTATCTACGATTCACTCATTCGAGCACCAAGCACATTGATTCTAGATGCATGAAAATTAAACCAAAAAAAAGTTTAAAAAAATTAAGTGTATCTTATGGCAGCTGCTGCCATCTGGCGGTGGGCGGCGGACTTACGTCGTATCCGCAGTCGAGTTCGTCTATCTTCGACCCATGTAGGTGCCTGCGAACATCAAACCGACAGCAGTGATAAACAAATCACTCACGAAATAAACACTGGCTCCATATTCGTCTGAGCAGTTGTTGCGCATGCGCTGTTCATGTTGTATTACATAAATGTAATATAATGCTAGTCTAGGGAGGCGCCTACTCTCTAACGCTAACCCTAATCCTAACCCTAACCACAGCCCTAACACTAACACTAACTATAAACCGACTCGGTTCTATTATTATACGCTCGGTTTCGTATATATACGCGAGTGATAGTACCAAACACTATCTATGGTGTATAACCACATACGTAACGCATGTATGCAGGAGCGTCACAGCCGTAGAGCTGCCGTAGCAAAACGCTACAGGCCCCCAGCCTAAAGAGCATCTAGATTTAAAAATTGTCTGGGGGGGAGACCACCCAGACCCCTCCTTCACACTTCCTACCTTCGGCACTCGTGCCGTGCGCCTGCGGCATGCAACATGAACAGCGCATGCGCAACAACTGCTCGGACGAATAGCGCATACGAACAGGTGTCCGATGCTCGGACGAATATCCACGTCGTTATGCTAACTATATACACCGGGGTTCCAAACTAGGATTTAGCTACTAGCTACTTTTTTTCAAACTAGAAAGTTTTATACGTAGATAGCTTACTCGAGCGTTGGGACGACGTAGGCATTCTTCAGCTCCTGAAAGTAGGGTGCGAGGTTTCCTGTGTTCTCCACGACAAAAACAAGGTCGGCGGGAGACCCGCCGGCGTTCGAATCCTGCGTAACCATAGTTACGCGCACCGCCTGCTAGTTCCTAGTTGAGAGTCAGTGGCACTGGTAGGAGGCTAGAAGCGTATGTAAGTTATTGACAGTTACCGGTACGGTAGTTTGTGAGGACCCAGGACTCGGGAGTCGGGGTCCTACTCCTAGAAAAGCAGTGATACCAGGCTACTATTTGTATTACTGCTCACAACATTTGGACGGTCACGTTCTTCACATTGTCACGTTGGCGACGGAGTTCGGTTGTAGAGAAATCGGTCTACGATGGCTTAAATATTAGCTTATGACAACGAGTATAAGTGAACCGCGGACAAAATGTAAAGACTACAGTTTCTGTATTTCAGTTTTGTTGCGTACGACGACTCTGCCATCTATCGGTAGCTCATAAAAACTTTTAAATTTATTGCATCATGTTGGTGATAACGTTACTCTTCGGAAATGTGTACATATATAGCATAAAAGCATATATGACGACGAGTCACGATTAGTATTACTGCTTTTCGTATTTACTCTGTGCATATTTGCCACTTTATAATGTTCGAACATTTATTATTTAATTGCCAAAGTATCAATTAAATATATTTTAGTTCGAAAGATGTCGCTATAATCGCAAAATGACAGTCATCGGAGACTGGACGCCTCTTGGGTTAGGCAAAAATGTATTTTACAGGTAATTTCATTAATGTTAGTAAGTCTTACTCTCGTATATGTGAATATTAACATGCTTCACAAGTTCAGAGAGCTGATAATCTATAATAATGTTAGTGCCACCGTTACAGTTACAACATAACGCAGCCCTATGCGCAACGTTGTACTCGTCATTTATGATTATTTCAAGCAGACGAACTAAGCGTTGTTAGTCACTTAGTGTTACTGTACTATGAATATTATTGTTTAGCGTCACTAACGACAGTGTCGCGAACATTTTTTTCCGTTGACGGTTGAGCAATGAAATTCGACCACCACTTCCCCTCTGCGCTATGCCACAGGCACTTGGACCGTCTCAATAAAAAAAATAATGGTAAATAAACACGAAATGTACCAAGTCCAAGGTCCAAAGTCTTAATGTTTCTCTACTCTATTTCGCCTATAATCACCTGTAAGTGTAAATGCCAGTCAAATGCTCATCTGCAACACGCAAGTACACCGCACGCCCGCGCTGTGCACAAACAACATGAATAAGAGAGCTCGTGTTTTGTTTACCATTAATTTTTTTTATTGAGACGGTCCAAGTGCCTGTGCGCTATGCCCTTGCTGGCGCTCATAGAGTCTATGTCTCCCAGGGCCAGGGTACCGCCGGAACGTACCCTGGGTACGCTTCGGTATACTGGAACGTACCCTGGTAACTATTTGATATTGTTAGGGTTAGGCTTAGGGTTAGGGAGTAGGCGTAGGCGAGGTACGGTCCGGCATATTAGATAGTACCAGGGTACGTTCCGGCAGTACCCTGGGGGACATAGACCCTCTCAGCCTTGCTGGCTTTGCCCTCTATTTACACAATATACGTAACACTGTCATCATAGATTGTTGACGAGTACCGAACTTAGAGATTGTAGATCTCAACTTCAAACAAGTTGAGTTTTCACTGCGAAGACGATACCGGCCATTCATGCTATTCCGCCTAATTGTTCTCCTGATTGATTACGCATTTCAGTAAGTACGATCTGTACTCGATGCGATGGGTTGAGCAGGTCGATCCCTCGAAGGTGCTCATCGTTGCGGCGCCGTACGGCGGACCCATAGGTACGAATACACGCGGACAGCGTTTGTGTTTGTTTCTGATGTGTGTGTTCCAAATATATGTTTGTAATATATGTATCCGAATATATGTATCCAAATATATGTATCCGAATATATGTATCTGAATATATATCCAAATATGTGTATCCAAAATATATCATATAACAGCCTCAAAAGTATGTAAAATCTGATGGGTGCAATAATGTTGAGCGGTCAAAATAATAAAGTTTCCAAGCAATACAATACAGTACAATTAATGCTATACAACACGAATAGAAAATGTAATGCAGTAACGACAACATTTTTTGTGCAATTGAATGATTAAGGTATGCTACAAAAATATTTCTACACATACGCACTCATACTTGTGCGCTCACTCTCATACAAGCACACATGCACACACACACACATGCACGCACACACACACACACACGCACACACACACACACACACATGTATACACATTCAGTCAGAATATATCAATTTTATGCCTTGCTACGGATTTCTTGCTGCAGCCGTGACCAGGGACGACTCGAAGATCGTCAAAGTTCAGGGCAGCACGAAGAAGGTCATCTTTATTTACTCTGCTGCCGGACAGAAGCTCTCCGAGTTTGTGGTAATTTTTAGCGACTTTTTTCTTCTCGATCACGTGCGTTTTCCTTTGATTAAATTCGCTTGATTTTCCCAGCAACATACGTACAACCCTCTAGCTATGGATGCAAGCAGGGCTCGAATTAACCGACGGCACCGACGGCAATTGCCGTCGGTGCCCCTATCAATTGCCGTACTGCCCCTGAAAATCCAACTCGACCGACGGCAGTCACCTGCCTTGCCCTTTTGTGTAATTGCCGTCGGTGCCCTTTAATCTACTGCCCTAGTTTCGTTTTTAGTCGAATCAACATAACACGTGCGCGTGCGTGCTGTAGTTGCAATGATGAGCTTAAAACCGATAGTCGCAGGAGGGAACAATAACAGCATCGGATAATTATTCACTCCTGATAGCGGGCATATAAAATTTATTGTTACTGTACTTCCATTAGCAGAGGTGGGTACAAGGGTCGGTGTTACGGTGTAAGCTTACATGGGGGCATATTGTTTTGTACATTAAAAGCAAGACGATGTTGATGTACTAATTTGTTATGAGTTTTCCTTTATTTTACAAAAGTGCCTTGGTGCCCTTCTCAAATTTTGAAAGTTGCCTTGGTGCCTTTTAAAATTGCCTCTGTGCCCTTCCATTTTAGAGAAAATTCAAGGCGATTTCTCACGTGCCCTAAAAAAATTGCCTTGCCCTTCTCGCCGCTTAATTCGAGCCCTGGATGCAAGCGTTAGCTGGCGTGCCGACTTCGCAAATCCTCAAACGGACACGTACTAGATTAAAAACATGATTAATACAATTTAATAGAAATCTTCAATAATAATTCAAATTAATAATAATAATGATAATAATAGTAATAACAACAATATATTAATCATATATTAGTATCAATTGTTAATTATCAGAAGAAAATACATTAATAACACATAATATTAACAACATCAATAATTTAAATCTAAGGTAATAATAAATAAATATATTAATTTTCATAAATAAATACGTCTAAATCGAATGTAATAACAAAATAAACGTAATTGTTGTAAATATCGGATCTTGTTTCTATGAGCGTCGCGTGTCTTGCAGTGGAACAGTGGTCGCATCATACACATGGGCTGGTCGTGTTCGGAGGACCTACTCTGTGTGCAGGACGATGGGCAGGTGCTGGTGTACAGCCTGCTAGGAAAGTTCAAGAGAGTGTTCGGCATGGGACAGGTGAGAGTGTAGGACAGGTGAGAGAAGTATTGGACAGGTGAGAGAAGTATTGGACAGGTGAGAGAAGTATTGGACAGGTGAGAGAAGCGTGGGACAGGTGAGAGAAGTATTGGACAGGTGAGAGAAGTATTGGACAGGTGAGAGAAGTATTGGACAGGTGAGAGAAGTATTGGGCAGGTGAGAGAAGTATTGGACAGGTGAGAGAAGTATTGGGCAGGTGAGAGAAGTATTGGACAGGTGAGAGAAGTATTGGACAGGTGAGAGAAGTATTGGACAGGTGAGAGGATGGTGAGAGAAGTGTGGGACAGGTGAGAGGATAGGACAGGTAAGATTATCTGTCGTTGCCATGGCGATCGATCTCCGTTCCAGGAGGCGAAGGACACTGGAGCTGTTGACTGCAGGATCTTCTCGACGTCTCTGGGAACAGGATTGGCCGTTCTCGCCGGATCGTACCGGATCTTCACCGTGAACAACGTCGACAGTCCGACGCTGAGGCGCCTCGCCGAGATCCCAGGTGATGTTCCGCGATCGCCGTTTGTTCCTCGTTCGTTCCGTGATTGTCATATACTCTTCATTTGTCATTGTTCCTCGCTCATTGCATTCCTCGTTCGCCATTGTTCCTAGCTTTCGTTGTTCCTGGTTCATTGTTTATTCTTGCTCGTGGTTCATTCAGCGATCGACGTTCGTTCCTTGTTCGTCCGTTGGCTGTTCCCGTCGTTCATCACATCACATCTGGAGCTGTTCTTCGTTTCACATTCCTCGATTTTTTTTTCCGGTCATTCCTTACTGTTCGTTCTTGTCATGTTCCCCTCCCCATTGTTGTTATCATGTTCCGTCCATCTCTCGCTGTTCCTCACCGTGACCCCAGCTCTTGATGCGCCCCCTACAATCAGCGTTTCTATCCGGCAGGTCTTGATGCGCCCCCTAGCAGCTGGGCCGTGTTTAACGTCGACAGACAGACGCGCGCCCTGGTGGCAAAAGATGCCGACCTGTATCTACTGGATCAGGAGGAATGCCAGCAGCAGGTTAGTCTCGTTAATTAATTAATTAACTAATTAATTAATAGCTCATTCAATTAATTATTATATTATTAATTACGCATTTGTTCTATACTGTACATTAAATTTATTATGTTAGTATTAATTATACATTACTATAAACGATTACGTAAAAATATTGTTAGGATGTTAATAATTAAAATAATTATACATTATTAATTACATAATCATGTCATTAGTGATGCTGAATATCAGACAAAATGTGCTGGTGTACGCAGAGACGCTCGTTAACGATTGTTAGCCTAATTAATGATTGCAGACGAGCATCCGTCAGCCCGTGCTGGCATGTGCGAAGACGCTCGTTAACGATCGTTAGCCTAATTAATGATTGCAGACGTTGAGCATCTGTCAGCCCGTGCTGGCGTATGCGGAGACGCTCGTTAACGATCGTTAGCCTAATTAATGATTGCAGACGTTGAGCATCTGTCAGCCCGTGCTGGCGTGTGCGGAGACGCTCGTTAACGATCGTTAGCCTAATTAATGATTGCAGACGTTGAGCATCCGTCAGCCTGTGCTGGCGTATGCGGAGACGCTCGTTAACGATCGTTAGCCTAATTAAT
>NW_014578334.1:59112-61612 GCF_000485595.1 Priapulus caudatus
ATAGAGATAGAGATAGAGATAGAGATAGAGATAGAGATAGAGATAGAGATAGAGATAGAAAGAGAGAGAGAGAGAGAGAAAGAGAGAGAGGAGAGAGAGAGGCACAGAGAGAAAGAGATCAACCATCTTCCCACCCTCACGTCTCTCTCTCTCCTCACCATCGCAGCAGGCGGAGGAGGAGATGAGGCTGCTCCGCTGGCAGGCTGAGCGAGAGAGGAGCCTGGGGAAGCCTTACCTCGGCACCTCCCTGCAGGCAACGATGAGCTCTCTCATGCTCGCGGGACAGCACAAGATGGCCGAGGAACTGCGGAAGGACTTCAAGGTGCCCGACAGACGGTAGGTGGCGCCACCGTCGCTCGAAGTCGACTCGTGTTGTTCGGTAGTTTTGTTCGGTTGTTCGGTTGTTTTGTTTGGTTGTTCGGTTGTTTTGCTTGGTTGTTCGGTTGCGTTGTTTGTGCTTCGATGTTCTCTGTTCTTTTCTTTCATTTGTAGGCTTCCTTTGCTTCGTTCGTTTGCTGCTCCTCTCGTTCTTTCTGTGTTTGTTTAATTCGTTTGGTTGTTCGTGTATTCGTTTATTAATTAATGAATTCATTTATTTCTTCTAGGTTCTGGTGGATGAAAATTAAGGCGCTATCCAGTGTCGGTGATTGGGCAGAACTCGAGAAATTCTCTCGCTCCAAGAAGTCCCCGATCGGATATGAGGTGAAGTCCTCCCTCCGATCTTCCTTGTCCTCCTCCACTTTTCATCCTACCTCTCTCTTTGTATCCCCCCTCCTTCCCCCTCCTCCCCCATCCTACCCCTCTCTTTCCCTTACCCTTCCTCCTCCCTCTGCTTTGCCGTCTTCTCCCCTCCCTTCTGTCCCTGCATCCCCCCACCAGACTTTATATTTATGCAGTTTGGCACAGTGTTTATGTATGTGTGTATGTCTGTGTGCGTGCGTGTGTGTGTACGCGCGTTTGTGCGTGCGTTTGTGCGTGCGTGTGTGCGTGCGTTTGTGTGTACGTGCATTTACGTGCGCGCGTGCGTGCGTGCGTCTGCATGTTTATTTATTTATCTCTACGTGGCGCAGCGTAATGTGTAACCGCGAGTGTTGTTCGCGTCGTTGCAGCCGTTCGTGGAGGCGTGCGCGGAGTACAGGAACATGTACGAGGCGAAGAACAAGTACATTCCGCGCGTCGCCGCCGAGAACAAGGTCAAGTGTCTCGTTAAGATAGGGTGAGTGTTGTTGGTGCGAGGGGAGAAGGAGAGCGTCGGTGTAGGTTGGCCGAGGGCAGGGGGCGTCGGTGTAGGTTGGCCGAGGGCAGGGGGCGTCGGTGTCGGTCGGCCGAGGGCAAGGGGCGCCGATGTAGGGAATACTTTATACTGTGATACTTGGTTTAGATTGAAACTTAGACTGACGCGCGTGTTTGCATTGTTGTTTAGTTTACACTGTGATACTGAGACTGAAAAAGTCTCTAAAGACGGGAGAGTTCCTCATGTCAATTACCAGGATACCGGTCGCTTACGCCCTCTATCTGCAGGTATGGCAACTTTTTAATGATTCACGTAGGATGCTATTACGTTTTTTAAAATATTTTGTGTTGTCTGGATGCATTTCAAGGATATTTTTTCAAATAACGATAATCGGAACTAGCAGACCAAAAAAACCTGCATTGCTCCTAAACCTTGCTAACAATATCCATGTGTTTGTACAGCGCACTACTATTAATTATTACGTATTAGTATTAATTATTAGTATTAATTAGTACGTGGCACTAACCAGAGGTGCATGGTAATTAATAAGTGGCACTAAATCGTGAACGCTACTAGTATTTATATACGCGTGCGCGCGTCCGTTACTTTTGCCAGCTGTGCCGGCAGCAGAACAGAGAGATGCTGAGAGACATGTTCTACCAGACGGACAACTTCAACGAGGAAGCTTACTGCTTCATACACGCCAGCTACCAGCAGAAGGTAGGAGGTAGCCCACGCCCCCGCCCACCACCATCCGTCGTCCCCGGTCCATCTATCCCGAATAGCTTGCTAAACTTCACTATCCTTTATAAGTAAGCTTACTAAAGTTTACCAGCTTCTCTGAAGCAGGCAGAACTAGACAGAGGGCACTCACGGAGAGTGCATACCTCCGCCAGCATGTAACATGTATGTGTTACGAGCTGGCTCGCCGCTCGCTGCTGGCTGCTGCTGACTGTCTGGCCTGCTGCTGACTCGATGCACTAATATCGATCGCGCGTGCACACTAACACACGAAGGGACTAACACACGAACACACTACACGAGAGCGATCACATAACCTCCTCCACTTCGTGAGCGGAGGTAATAACTATCGTTCGCTTATCCGGTACCCAGGGAGAAGGAAGGGTGGGGGGAGGGGGGGGGGGGGTAATAACGTGATAAGATGTAATCACACAGTGAGATAATGACACGATACTGTACGCATGGCTCCTGTATCGTGTTGTCGTGCCGTGTTATTGTTCTGGTGTTATTGTATCGTGTTATTGT
>NW_014578334.1:64325-66036 GCF_000485595.1 Priapulus caudatus
TAACCGATCATCGGTTACTTGGGTCCAACCGATGATCGATTACGAAATTACAACCTATTGACAACACTAGCGAGTCATCAGCTAAATACCTATCTAAGCTAGGCTAGCAGTTATCAGTTGGATAAACCTATGCAAGTGTTGATATCCGTAAGTCATGGAGGAGGATGTGACACAGGTTTCAGATTCTGCATCTCGTTTCAGATTCAGATTTATCGCTATCTCTCGCATTAGCTCGTAAAGCGGCCGGCAGATGGCATCTGTGGGCGGTGATCGCCGGCCACAGTAGTTCATAAAGCGGCCGGTAGATGGCGTCTGCGGGCGGTGATCGTCAGCCCCATGAGTTCATAAAGCGGCCGGTAGATGGCGCTGGCGGTCGGTGATCGACGGCTCCAGTAGTTCATAAAGCGGCCGGTAGATGGCGTCGGCGGTCGTGTGATCATCTGCGCTGCCATTACAGGTGCAGCAGACGGACATCGACGACGAGCAGGTGGCGCTAGCGATCGCGGAGAAGCTGGGAAACACGGCGGGCATCTCTTACTCCGAGATCGCGAGCAAGGCGTCAGAATGCGGCCGCACACAGCTCGCCATACGCGTGAGTACGACCCCCCACGCTGATCTCACCCTGACCCCAGCCTGACCCCCATGCTGACCTCACCCTGACCCCAGCCTGACCCCACCCTGACCTCCATGCTGAACCACCGACCCATGTCTGACCCCACTCTGACCTCACCCTGACCCCACGTTGACCCCTATCTGGCCCCATGCTGACCCCACACTGACCCCATGCTGATCCACCGATTCCTGTTTGATTCCAAGCCGATCCGTGCCTGACCCCATACTGATCCCTATCTGAGCCCACGCTGACCGCCCAACCCCTGCCTAACCCCACGCTGACTGATCGACCCCATGCTGACTGATCGACCCCTGTCTGACCCCTGCCTGACCCCACACTGACCCCTAGCGTAACATATATAGCGTAGCCGTTGTTAAACAGCGTAATATATTTCCACGGCGTTGTTGTCGAGGAGCGCGCGTCGTCTCCGTGGCGACGACGCGTCGTGACGACATCGTTGTTGTTGTCACGGCGACGGATGCTTGCAGCTGCTGGACCACGAGCCGCGGGCGTCCGAGCAGGTGCCGCTCCTGATGAAGGTCAATCGCGACGACCTCGCCCTCACCAAGGCCATCGACAGCGGCGACACCGACCTAGGTGAGCCTCCAGGGGGCGCCGGCGAAGGTCGGCCGAGGGCAGGGGGCGCCTGTGTAGGTTGGTCGAGGGCAGGGGGCGCCGATGGATGTAGGTTGTCTGAGGGCAGGGGGCGTCGGTGTAGGTCGGCCGAGGGCAGGGGATGCCGACATAGGTTGTCCGAGGGCAGGGGGCGCCGACGTAGGTCAGCCGAGGGCTGAGGGCACCGACGTAGGTCGTCCGAGGGCAGGGGGCGCCACTGTAGGTCGGCCGAGGGCAGGGGGCGTTGACGTAGGTTGTCCGAGGGCAAGGGGTGATGTAGGTCGGCCAAGGGCAGGGGGCGCCTGTGTAGGTTGGTTGAGGGCAAGGGGCATCGACATAGGTCGTCCGAGGGCAGGGAGCGTCGGTGTAGGTTGGCCGAGGGCAGGGGGCGTCGGTGTAGGTTGGCCGAGGGCAGGGGGCGTCGGTGTAGGTTGGCCGAGGGCAGGGGGCGTCGGTGTAGGTGGGACGAGGGCAGGGCGCGTC
>NW_014578334.1:69943-75212 GCF_000485595.1 Priapulus caudatus
TACGATATTACGAGACAAATTTATTTATTTATTTATTTATTTCATTATAAAACGTCAACACGACAGACCCCCCCCCACCCCAACATATAAATTACATCACATAAAGGGTTTGACTCCAGCATTTCACCAGGTAATACCATATTTATTTATTTATTTCATTATAAAACGTCAACACGACAGACCCCCCCCCACCCCAACATATAAATTACATCACATAGAGGGTTTGACTCCAGCATTTCACCAGGTAATACCATATATCTCATATCATGCACAAGTTTTCATATATATATATCAGGAGTAGATAATAGGGAACCTATTCCGTATTAATACCATATTAATACGCTATTATCCCCTATATAATTCCCAGATAATTCCCTATTATCTACTCCTGATATATATATATATATATGGACTCTATATCTATACTGTGAAGTAGATAGATATAGCGGTATCTATACTAGTAACAGCATCACCACATGGTCACATACAGACACTCTCAACTGACTAGATAAACGACATTTTGTTACGACACTGCGGATGTAACCTCACAGATGTTACATTTACATTACAGCTGCTAGCTCTACCCGTGTGGCTCCTCTTTCACGTCTTAATTAGCTAATTACTTCAGTTAATTACATTTTTCATTTCAGTTTAGGCTAATCTTTTCAGAGACTTCTGAAACGACTGTTTCACGTAGTGAGAAGCGAGAAGGCAACTCGTGGCTTCCTCTACCCGTGTTGCACCTTTGCTGCCCCCTCCTTTTCTCTTTGGAGCATCTTGTTCCTCTCACTTTAGTCCTGCGGCGGAGTAAAGTATCAGGGCCGTAGCCTGCGGGGGGCAAGGGGGCAGCTGCCCCTCTGGATTTTGGAGCAAAATTAAAAAAATAAATTGTTCTACTGAAAGAGAATTGTCGTAGTCAGAATGAAGGCTGTACATGTACTCAAAGGTGCCTCAAATACCATCTCCTGCGATCTACATTTTCAAAATTTTCTGTGCGAGGACCCCCAAACCCTCCACCTGTTTCTCACCCCCTCCTTGAAATCCTTGATCCGCCGCCAACTCCCCCCCCCTCAGGAATTTGCTCAGCTTACGGCTCTGAGTCCAGATAGGTACTGGTTACAGTACGAGTTACATTACACCTGTGCTTCTCTCACTTACATGTCTGGTGCTCCTCATTGCACCAGTAGTGAGATAATACATGTATACGTAGATGTACTTATGATCTTTCTTGCGTCTCTCTCCACTAAACTACACTACAGGTAACCACGCTATAACATTTATCTATATTTGTTTTTCACTTTTTTGACCAGTAGATGGCGATACAAGACAAACAGCCTTTCACACACTGAGCTCTATTATACTAACAGATAGAGCATAGAGATCAGTGCGTGCATGCTATTAGACGTGAATAAAAACAAGTTTTGGCTTCTTGTTTGGTCTTCTAACATTTATACTCGCTGCTATCTTTCTTTTTTTAAATTTGAATCTACTTATCCTTCTTTCATTGCTGTTGTTTCAAAGATTTCTTACCACAACTCAAACATTTAGTCGATAAATAATAAATATTTTCACATGACATTTTGCACATAAATATTTGCACGTAAATCCATCTAACAACACGACCCCCCCCCCTCTCCGTCCTTCTGAACAAAGGAGCTAAATATAACAAGGAGAGGAAACGGATTAGCTGTGTGCTTTTCGCCTCAATGGCGCTATCTCAGGGACCATAATGCAGCTGAAACGGCTGTGTGCAGGACCAACAACCAGAGGACAATAGGAACACTAATCTGTTCTTAGGTCTCGTCGAACCCCAAATTTGGGCCAGATATGGCTGGCCCGCTTCCGTCTCCTTGTTATATTAACTCCTGTCGAACAAGATAACCACGACCTCCTTGGATACTGTTGCTAGGTCGGTAATGCTCCCACAGCTTCACACGATGTTTTCTATATTCACGCGTGAACACCAAATTTTCGACTCTAGGGCACATCGTTACGAAGCAGTGTTTTTAGAACGCCCCATCTTGGCGGCCGATTGGCTAGAGATTGCCTGTCGGTGACTCCAGCCTGACAGAGAACACTGACAGTAACCCGTCAGTTCTAAAACGGATATGTTCTAGTGGCGCCCGTCTACGCCGAATCGACACAGCCAGTCCGTGTACGGGAGCGAAGCTAGACGGTCGCCATCCGGCTTCCCCGCCGGCGCGAGCGCATAGAGGGCGCCGCTGCTCGAGGACCACGGCAGCGACCGCGGCTCCCCCTGGCGGTACGGCTCGGCGCCGGGGAACACGCTGCCCGGGTGGGCGTACGCCCCCCGCAGAGGTAGACACGAGGTGGCAGCACGGGCCAGCGGCGTGGCGCCACTGCCGCGCACGCACGTCGTCCCGTCGAGTTCGACGCGAAATCGTCAGGTGCTGACCGCGGCATCACAGACTGGTCGCCATCTCTTCCGCCCCCAGCCTCGCTGGCCTGTCCCTCGCCACCTTCTCTTCCTCTCTCTGCTCCTGATCCGGTTTCCTGGCATGACTGTCCCTGATCACTCCCGAGTGAGATGTGGTTACGATCGCACATCTCTTCACTAAAGGGCGCTGCGGCGACTAGTAGTAAGATTGCATTTATACTGCATCACTTAGAGCGGCCTTGGACTAGTAGGATTGTGCGCCATTTATATCATTGATCACTAAGCAGCGGCGCCGGACTAGCAGTGAGTGTTTCACTTCGTCACTAGAGGCGCATCTGCGACTAGCAGTGTAGCTGTCTCACTTCGTCGACTAAGAGGGCACTGGACTAGCAGTGTAAGTGTCTCACTTCGTCATAGATGGCACTGGACTGACAGGTGTAGTGTCTCACTTCGTCACTAGAGGGCGCTGGACTAGCAGTGTAGTGTCTCACTTCGTCACTAGATGGCACTGGACTAGCAGTGTAGTGTCTCACTTCGTCACTAGATGACGCTACACTGGCAACATGGCGTGTGTCCGGGCCACTAGAGGGCGCTGGACTATCAGCGTGGAAGTCAATAGAGAACGCTGGCCCATCGGCGTGGTGTTTTTTATGCTCACTAGATGGCGTTGTTCCGTCCTGTGAGGTGTCGTCTGTCACACAGATGATGGAGCTGCACACAGACTCCCTCCCCTCCTCCTCTTTATTCTCATCCTCCTCCTCCCCTTCCTCTTCCTCCTCTTTCCTCTCCTTCACCTCCCACTCATCTTTCACATCCCCTTCTTCTTCCCGTGCGAGATCACGACCGTGGTGCTGCTCACCAGGTGGCGCTCTGGATGAGACTGTCACCAAGTCCCTCGCTCTCTCTTCCATTCCTCGGGAGCCACGCTGGCGAGCCAGCATCAACGCGTCAGAGGCTGTCTCCATGGCAACTGTTGGTTCTGCCACGCGGGGGTGTGATAAGGTGATAACTGGTGGCACAGGGTGAGGTGGGCGGGGCCACTTGGCGACCGACGGTGGTGATTGGTCGCACTCAGCGTCGTACGTGCCAGCGTTGAGGTTGCTTAGCAACAGCGTCCTCCTGTGAGAGAATCTGTTAGAATTCTAGTATCATGTGTGGTGTGCATTAGTTCGATTAAGATAGTTAGATTAATTAGTTAGATTAAGATAGTTAGATTAATTAGTTAGATTAAGATAGTTAGATTAATTAGTTCGATTAGGATAGTTAGATTAGGATAGTTAGAGTAGTTCGATAGGATACCGTAGTTGCGACATAGATAGGATATCTTAGTAGACCATTTTCGCTCGCAGATTTACTCCTACTTTGTAATCCCGCCTATGCTTCTATTAAGATGATACTGAATTTTATCCGTGCAGGCTGCAAAAGTGGTTTTCGCTACACCCCACCCCCTCGCTCTCTCTCTCTCTCTCTCTCTCTCTCTCTCTCTCTCTCTCTCTCTCTCTGCTAATATATATATATACTAATATATATATATTATATATATACTATAGATATTCTTTCTCTTGTCTGTCATTCTTTTCTTTTCTCTTGTCTGTCTTTCGACGACACTCTCACCGTCTCTCTCCACTATCTTTCTACTCTTTCGCTCTCTCTCTCTCTCGTGCTCTCTCTGTCTCCTTCCCTCTTTCGTCGCTCTCTCTCTCTCTTCTCTCTCTCTCTCTCTCTTCCTCTCTCTCTCTCGCCCTCTTTCTGTTCTCGCACCTCCGCTCTCACTCCATCTATCTCACTCTCACGACGAATCTCTCCATCGTGCATTAAATTGCACAACAGCCACCTTTTGCCGATTCTTCGCCGGCTCGCCGTGTCTGAAAACCTTTAGCGAAGGGGTTGTGATGCGATCTTCAGTTGTGTCACCTGTGAATAATTCAAGCCAGGTAAATCATTCGCGTGTGTGGGGGGAGGGGAGGCGCTGTTTGTGTGTGTGTGTGAGGACCCCTGCTTAGGCTGTGTGTGTGTGTGCTGTGTGGTGTGTGTGTTGGTGTGTCCAATTGTCGTGTGTTCATGGTGCGTGTCGGGGTGCGTCGGTGTGTGTGAGTGTGTGTGTGTGGTGGTGGGTGGTGTGTGTGTGTGTGTTTGGCGGGTGCTGTGAGCGCTTTGGCGATGTGTGGGGGGGGGGCGGCGGGGGTGGCGTTATGTGGGGTGTGCGTGGTGTGGGTGTGTGTCGTTGTGGTGGCGGCGGGGTTGTTTGGTGTTGGTGACTGGTGGTGGTCTGTGTGTGTGGTGTGTGTGTTGTGTGTGTGGTGCGTGTGCGTTGTGTGCTCCGTGTGTGTGTGTGTGCGTCCCGGATCCAGTCCGTGTTCGCGGCGCGTGTGGTATTGTGTGTGCGTGGTGTACGTGCGCACTCGTGTGTACGCGCGTGTTGTGTGTGTAGTGTGTTGTGTGTATGGGTGTGGTTGTATGGGTGTGTGTTGTATGTGTGTGCTGTGTGCGCGCGCGCGTGTGTGTGTGTGTGCGTGCGCATGTATGCGTGTGTGCGCGCGTGCGTGCGTGTGTTGTGTGTGCGCGCGGTGTGTGTGTGTGTGTGTGCATGTTTGTGTGTGTGGGTCTCCCACTCACGCCAGCTCAACACTTTCCATTTGACCTCCGGTGTAGTCTTCTGTAATGGCTTCTCTCTTCACTCGATAAATTCTAGCTGAGAGTATTGCGCTTAACTGTTATCATAACCATCGTAACCAACATCACCTTTTATGGCCTTTTATGTCATTTTCACGCCAATGTTTCTCATTTCTTTTTCTCCCCGTTCCCTTTCAGGTCTGATCGCTCTCAGGTCTGATCGCTCTCTTTCTCTCTCTCTCGCTCTCTCTTTCTCTC
>NW_014578334.1:77606-83695 GCF_000485595.1 Priapulus caudatus
TCTCTCTCTCTCTCTCTCTCTCTCTCTCTCTCTCTCTCTCTCTCTCTCTCTCTCTCTCTCTCTCTCTCTCTCTCTCTCTCTCTGTCTCTCGCTCGTTCTCGCTCTTCTTCTCCTACCTCTCTCACCCTCTCTCTCTCTCTCTAGACTGTGATGGAAGCTTAGCGAGCACATGGCCAGGTATTACTTAATTAATCCTGACATGCATGCAGTGCGCCATTATATATTTCGCAGACGATCGCACCGCCGTGACGTCACAATAGGGGCGGCGCCTGATTGTGTCGTAAATCAGAACGCGTATATATATATTATATATATATATATATATATATATATATTATATATAGCGCACGCAAATTAGCCGAGGATAAGTGTGCGACGAAATAACTTCAGGTCAACGGCCGCGCGCGTGCGCGGCTCTCTCTCATCTCTCTACTCTCTCTCTCTCTCTCTCTCTCTCTCCTCTTCTCTCTCTCTCTCTCTCATTTGTATTCCCCCTTTCTTGCTTCTTCACTTTCATTTCTTGGGTCTGTCTAATTTCATTTCTCTCTTCCTCAGCCACGGCACGCACGCACGCGACGCACGCACGCAGCAACACACGCGCAAACCACCCCCCCCCCCACACCACACACAACCCACCACATACACACGCACCACGCACGCACGCACGCACACACATACATACATATATATATATTATTAATTTATATATATATATATATATATATACACACACACGTTCGCGCGCAGTGAGCACGGGTATTGGTGCACAGTCCTAACCTTTCCCGCCACCACCCACTGGTTGCGGTAGAACTTATAACGACATTCATCCACGGCTACTATGTCCATCAGCAACGAATACATTCCGACCGGATCCAGGCCCTGAATCCGGATTCGAATCGCCGGGAACATTCGCCTGCAACAAACACGTACGTGTCGTTACCATGGCGACAAAGCAAGGTTACTGCGGCACGATGTACATACTCGGGTAGACGCCAATGTAGATTATAAATATTTATATATACGTAATATCTGTGATGTTGTTATTAAACGCAGAACAGTAAAATTACAAAGAAGTTAATATAAAAAGCAAAAAAACAACTGCGAGAAAACATTAAATATACGAGCAGTTAAACCAGTTTAGAGACTTTAATATATATTATAGTATATATAATAATAACAATACTAATAATAGTAATCCCAATCGAAATATATATAACAACTATATATATAATATATACAACAATATATAATCGAAATAATTTATTTAAAAATATGGGACCTGAAATGGAAGTTCATTTGTGGAATTAAAACTATATTTTCAGGGGCAGGCCGTAAGCCTGAGGCGAATTTCTAAGGGGGGGGCGCGGGCGGAATCCAGGATTTTCAAGGGAGGAGGGAGAAATCAGGTGGGGGAAGTCTGGGGTTATTCCTCCACAGAAAAATTATTGAAAATGTAGATCGCAGGGGATGGATGGTATTGAGGGGACTTTATTGGTACATTTGTACAGCTTCATTCTTTGACTACGACAATTCTCTTTTAGTCGAACAATTAATTTTTTTAACTTTGCTTTAAAATCTAGGGGGGGCAGCTAGGATGTTTAGCTGTTTCATCATTATTAAAATAAAATAATTATTCTGGGGATGAAAAGCCCTAGCTCGAGCCCCCTACACCGCCGCACATTCTTACCTGTATCATCACATTATATAACATTACTTTACTAATGCTAAAAACTATTGTATACTTATATAATATTATATATATTATTATTATATATTAAATTCAGGAAGTAAGATAATACGGGGAATGCTAATTAGGGATAATATATAATCATTATTAGGGATTCCCTATTATCTACTTCTGATATTATACACTCCGGCTGTTACTAATGCTATAACTATATATACTATATATATATATATCTATATTATCAGAAGTAGATAATAGGGAATCGCTAATAGGGATAATATATAATAATAGGGATTCCCTTTATTCTTAACTTCTGATATTAATACAACTCCGGCTGTTACTTTAATTGGCTATTAATTATCAATATTGTTATATTAAATATAGATTTCTCATCATTTATTACAACTCCTGCTGTTATTAATTGCTATACTACAACTGCTATTTAACATTTTACTGACATACCCAACCCACAACACACACACGTACACAGACACACCCAACACACACACACACCCACACACACACACACCAACACACGCGGCACACAACCACCACACAACACACCACACACACAACACACGCACACACCGGCACCACAAACAACCACAAACACAACAACACACAACACACAACCACACAACACATATTTATATATTATAATATATATATTATATATATATAATATATATATATATATATATAATATAATATATATAAGTAAGAAACACACGGTCACCTGAAGAATAAGATAAAGTTTGCAAATAGGAAATAGGTCTGTCAAAATTTTATTTACGGCGGAGCTGTTCAGGGACATAATTTTGTCTCTTTCAGTCAGGGCGAAACAAATCAGCGGATATTATACAGTTTAGTTGAAAATGTTAACACTATATTTGAAAAATGTAACACTGGAAGCAACGGACTTTCGAGCATACTGGAATGCGGATTCGGCAGCGACTAAGTTGGAGGTCCAGTTGCCCACTGTTCTTTTCCGAGAAATAGGTGGCGGGGCCAGGTTCGAGGCAGGTTCGCGTTCGCAGTTCGGACCGGGACTAAAGGCACATTGGGGAAATTGCAAGCTGCCAGTCGCAGGTGAATTTGCCAACCAGTTGCTTCCAGTTCGAAAGTCGGGCTCGCATAAGCCGATATCTGGCTTCTTCTCTCTTTCTCTACTCTCTTCTCTCTTTCTTCCTTCTATATATATATATAATTATATATATATATATATATATATATATATATATATATATATATTATATCATATATAATTATATATAAGAGGAAAAGAAAGACGGATGAGAGAGAGAGGAGAAAATTTAATTACTATATTATATATTATATAAGTTATTATTTATAAAGTTTAACACTAACTATTGTTTATAATATTAATAATGCGTAATCATAACATAATAATAATAACATATAATAATAATATAATAATTTAATTAATGGCTATTTTGGGTTACAGTGTTTTAGCGAGAGCTGGGGGACACTGATTCGAGTTGCTTGAGGGGCGCGTGTAGCAGCATAATAATAATATTAATTCATTATTAATTGTTATTTGTTGTTATTGATTATTATTAATTAATAATATAATATTTATTATTATTATTTATTTGTTAATATTGATTATTATTATTATGTAATTAATCATAATAATGGATAAGTGAATAAAAAAACAAATTGGATTCTTTATTTACGGGCCAGATGAATTTGTAGCTATAAGGGACTGGTTATAAGGCAGTTAGGTTGACACGCATGGCATATTTGCAGGGCATTTAATTTATTAGTTACTTAAAGCTAAATTTTCGTATGATATTACCAGGCGAAATTACATAGCGGTGTTCACACACATAGAATTAACACTTTTACAAATACCAATATTAAATTAACAAACACCGGGCTTTAAATACGTTGTTAGATATGTAAACACCTCACAAAATTTAAAAAACACCGGCATTTAAATTTCGTTTTGTTAATATTAACATCTCACAATAAACACCGCCATTAAATGCGTTTGTTTAAATATGAACATCTTCAACATAAAAAACATGATAAATGCGTTGTTGTATGTAACATCTCACATAAAAACAGCTGCTACTTAAAATTGCGTTGCTTAATATGTAAACATCTACAATAAAAACCGCATTAAATGCGGCTTGTTTTAATTATGTAAACATCTCACCAATAAAAACAACTGCTATAAAAATGCCGGGGAGCTCAGGCAGCCGGCGCGCGTTGTAATATGGTAAACATACTCACAATAAAACAACACCGGCATTAAATGCGTTGTCAAATGATAACACCTCACCAATTAAAAACACCGCCATAATGCGTTGTTATATTAGTATACATCTCACAATAAAAACACCGGCATTACAATTTGCTGTTGTTAATATGTAACATCTCACAATAAAAACACCGGCATTAAATGCGTTGTTAATATGTAACATCTCACAATAAAAACACCGGCATTAAATGCGTTGTTAATATGTAACACCTCACACAAAAAACACCGCCATTAAATGCATTGTTAATATGTAACACCTCACAATAAAAACACCGCAATTAAATGCGTTGTTAATATGTAACATCTCACAATAAAAAACCGGCAATTAAGAGAATCGTTGTTTTAATATGTGAACATCTCACATAAAAAAGGGCCGGCATTATAATGCGTCGTTGGATAGAGGCAGCAACATTTAGAGTTAATGTACTACGTCGTGGCAATTAACAGAAGCACGTTTATGGCTTAGCGATAATATGGTGAGATACTTGTAGACTAAATAATATCGCGACATACACACACACACGCACGCGCGCACGCATACACGGGCGCACACACACGACAGGGCACCCAACACACACGCACGGGCGCGCGCGCGCACACACACATGACAAACATACACAGCACACACACACAGCACACCAACAGCACACAACGAGCACAACACGAAAGCGCGCGCACATACACGCGCACACACACACACACACACACACACACACACACACCACACACACACACACACACACACACACACACACACACACACACACACACACACACACACACTCAAAGAAAGCCATCTAAGTTTACATGGGCGAACAGTAGTCATCATATAGTAGTCCCAATACAGATATCTAAGTAAAAATAGAGACGCTGCTAATGTGTCTGAATGTGTGTATATATATATATATAAATATATATATTACTGCCTTTATAAAGCCGTACAAAATACACCATCGCCTACTTTATTCTACTTCTTGCTTTATCTTGCAGCTTACTTATAATTATCAACACCTGATGGAAGCCGGACATTTGACACTGAACCACCGCTGGACAGCGTTGGACGGACACTAGCACCTGTCCACCACACACATTCTGCATATTTAGTTGACAGTGGTCGCCATGGTAACTGGACGCGGGTCACCACGGCAACTGGGCAGTGGTCACCATGGTAACCGGACGCCGGTCACCACGGTAACTAGACGCTGGCCACCATGGTTATTTGGGGCCGGTCGCCATTGTAACTGGACACCGGTTACTATGGTAATTAGATGCTGGTCACCATGGTAACTAGACGCTGGTCGCCATAGTGACTGGACGCTGGTCATCACGGCAACTAGACGCTGGTCACCATGGTAATTGGGCGCCGGTCACCACGGCAACTAGACGCTAGTCACCATGGTAATTGTGGCCGGTCGCCATTGTAACTGGACGCCGGTTACTATGGTAATTAGACGCTGGTCACCATGGTAACCGGACGCTGGTCACTCACCTGCCGGACTTTGTGATGATCATTTCCGTTCCCAACTCGTCGAATCTTCGCCACAGTTCCTTGCCTTCTAGCTCCACCCGGGGTCTCTCCCTCCTCACCTGACCCGGGGGTGGGGCACAAAGGGGTGGTGCGCAGGAAGGTGAGGCGCAAGGGGGTGGGGCGCAGGGGGGTGGGGCGCAGGGAGGTGGTGCGCAAGGGTGTGGTGCGCAGGGGGGTGGGGCGCAGGGGGTGGTACGCAAGGGTGTGGTGCGCAGGGGGGTGGGGCGCAGAGGGGTGGGGCGCAGCGGTGTGGAGCGAAGGAAGGTGGGATGCATCCGTATAGCCATATTTCGTCCAGGCCCAGAGGTTCTGGTGGACATGCGTGGAGGTACAAGTAAGGAGAGGGGAAAGAGGAAGAGGTAGAAGAGATGGATGAAGAAGAAGCAGGACGGTAGGAGGAGGAGGGCAGGCAGGAGGAGGATGAGGAAGGCAGGGAGGGGAAAGAAAGCGGGGAAGGAAAGGTAACGGAGCAGGAGGCGGGAAGACGGGAGGAGGATGAGATGGAGGAAGGGTAGGGGACGGATGAGAAGCAGGAGGGGGCGGAAGAGTGATAAGGGAGAGAGGAGGAGGAGGCGTACGGGAGAGAG
>NW_014578334.1:84119-86090 GCF_000485595.1 Priapulus caudatus
GTAATGATATTCACGTTTCTATAATGATATTCACATTCTGTAATAATATTAACGAATTCGTAAAAAAATTCTATAGCATTGCTGTAGAAATATTCACAAGGTCTCGTTAGCACTTACGTCTTTTCTGAGATAGATAGAGTGTCTTCTATAAGATATTCACAGTTTCGTAAAGGCATTTCCGTTTCCATAAAATTAGGTGTTCACACTTCTTATCTTCAGATATTTCCGCCTAGTCGCCCTATATATATACATATATACATATATACATATATATACATATATATATATATATGTCTCGGCTGAGATATCTACCGAGTGCTCGTTACGATGATATTATTTCCGTAGAAATATTCACGTTTCCGTAGAAGCATCTAAGTTCCCGTAAAAAATATTCACGTTTGCGTAAAAAAACATTTACTATACCGTAGAAATATATACTATACCGTAGAAATATTTACTATACCGTAGAAATATTTCCTATACCGTAGAAATATATACTATACCGTAGAAATATTTACTATACCGTAGAAATATGAACGTTTGCTTAAAAATAGTCATGTTTGAGTAGAAACATTTACGTTTCCGTAAAACTATTCACTTTTACGTAACAATATATACGTTTCAGTAGGCCTACGAATATTTACGTTTTCATGCAGCTATTCGCTCCAAGGAGCACTACTCTATGTCTTTGTGAAAACGTTGTTCGTCACATTCGTTTCTCTCGTGGAAAGTTTTCCTCGCTTATAAGTTTTCCTCGCGTCGCTTCGCCGGCGGGTCTCGTTCATACATCAGTTCTATACTTGTCGTAGATATATATACGTTGCGTTTGCGGAGATATTCAGAATTATTGAGTGTTTTCGTTGAGTTAACACATTCGCTGATAATACTAACCGATGTCTGCCATTCATAGATCAGTTGTATTTGTCGTAAACAACAAAATACAAGGGGATTCGACGCAGATATTCAGAATTCCTCGGTAGTTTCGTTGAGTTGATTCTTTAGCTGCTAAATGTAGCCGGTGTCCGGCATTGATATATCAATTGCATTCGTTGTAGACATGAAAATATACGGTAATTCGACACAGATATTCAGAATTCCTCGGTAGTTTCGTTGAGTTGACACTTTAGCTGCTAAATGTAGCCGGTGTCCCTCATTGATATATCAATTGCATTCGTTGTAGACATAAAAATATACGGTGATTCGACACAGATATTCAGAATTCCTCGGTAGTTTCGTTGAGTTGATTCTTTAGCTGCTAAATGTAGCCGGTGTCCCTCATTGATATATCAATTGCATTCGTCGTAGACATAAAAATATACGGTGATTCGACACAGATATTCAGAATCCCTCGGTATTTTCGTTGAGTTGACACTTTTGCTGATAACTCGACGATGTCACCAACGATGTTCTTACATTGTCTTCGACAAGCGTGCCTTTCATTTTCACTGTAGCGTTATCTGCTCGTTGACTGCATTTGCTCATATATTCGAGGATAGACGGCGTCTGGGAATTGATAGGGTAACACACATTGGGTTCGCACCGCGTTGCTTCGTCTAGCGTGAGTAACCTGATTGTTACCGCGCATATTTTTCTGTCATTTTCGTGGACGTTTCTGGTGTCGCTCTCTCGTTTCCATGACGATGTCTACATGCGCGCTGGGCACACCGCAGACTCCGCCGCTGCTGCCACTGATAGTCCGTGGATCGGAGCAGACAGACGCGGACGCCACTGCTCTCCGCTTCTCCCGCCCCTGGAACGTCTTGCGGTTAATGACGTCAGCTCTCCCGGCAGACGCAAACGCGCGATGGCCACGCCTCCGCCTCGTGACGTCACGCGGTGTGATGACGCGCATGGCTGAGCGTGTCGTGACAGGAGACGGTTAGGTGTAGAAGAAGAGAGGAGCGGGGAAGGAAGGGCGACAGGATAAGCATGGAGAGAGACGGAGAGAGAGAAGCGAGATGAGAAGTAGAG
>NW_014578335.1:0-2716 GCF_000485595.1 Priapulus caudatus
AGGTCGATGGTGGTGATCCGGATCCAATTAATTAATTAATAAAATTTTTAGGATAGGTCAGAAATGGGGTAACTTACAATTGATTACATTTTGGTGGTGATCCGGATCCAATTAATTAATTAATAAAATTTTCAGGATAGGTCAGAAATGGGCTAACTTAGCATTGATGAGATTTTGGTGGTCATCCGGATCAATTAATAACATTTTCAGGATAGGTCAGAAATTGGCTAACTTAGAATTGATTACATTTTGGTGGTGATCCGGATCCAATTAATTAATTAATTAAATTTTTAGGATAGGTCAGAAATGGGGTAACTTACAATTGATTACATTTTGGTGGTGATCCGGATCCAATTAATTAATTAATTAAATTGTTAGGATAGGTCAGAAATGGAGTAACTTAGAATTGATTACATTTTGGTCGTGATCCGGATCCAAATAATTATTTAATTAATTAATTAATTAATAAAAATTTTCACAGTAAGAAAATTGAGCTGCCTTGGCGGAGGTCTGTGCTCTCTGAGTGCTCTAGTTATAATATATTTCCATTTGGTGATTATATATCAAGAATTAATTACAGGTAACAAGCTTAAATAAAACGCTTATGAACAACGTCCCACACACACACGAACACACACACACACACACACACACACACACACACACACACACACACGCGCGCGCGCGCGCGCGCGCGCGCACCCACTTTCTTCAGCCTATACGGCAAGATATATATTTCCAGTAGATGTAGGCTAATATACAAACTCTCCCCTGTTAACTAAATAGCATAGGCTGCATAATACCATTCCATCATTCACCTTAAGCGTTCACCTTGCGTTAAATTGTATAAACAGAAAATTACTTTAGACCTACTTAAAAACAAGTCAAACCGAATTGATCAATTTGCCATTTCACGATTTCCAAACTTTTAAAATGATATAGCTCTATGTTATCACAGGCATGCCAGTTTTACAAGTCAAAATCACCATTCATACCTAGTAAAAGAGCCTATAGCCGCGTTCACACGGAGCGAAGGAACTCGGGTCGAAAACGACACGAAGCGTCGTTGAAGAAAGCGTTCACACGACGCTATGCGAGCTGTGAGCTGAGAAAAAAAATACATTAGGCGCGTTCACACACAGGAAAAACCGCGCTGCTCAGCCCGCTAATAGCGAAGATAATAGTGAACTAATTGTGTCGTTGTTCACACAGGCGAATATCTCGCTAATCGCCGCGGTGCAAATATCACGCCGCGGTGCATATAAGCGCGCTGATTCCAAATTAGTGCAGTCGGAAGTGGTCTTTGGAGCGCGCTATTTGGAGCGCGATTTAGTGAGCTAATTGCGTTCACACTTGTAAAAAGCTCAGTTTTTCGAGCGGGCTGCAAAAACCGGGTTTTGCAGCCCGCTAATTCGCGCCAGTGTGAACGCACCTAATGCGTCCAAGCGAACAATGCGACGTACAATAATACAATGCTTGGAGATCCGATTCGTATATCGGCTCTTCTCGCGCGTCGCGTACAAAACGTATAATAGTTACCTTAAGCTGCAGATGATATCGATACCCGGAATCACTCGGCGGTGTACGGCTTCGGAGATAGAACGTAGAAGAGGGAACAGATATCGGAAAGTGGAAGACGTAGGAGGGATGGAGAAAAGAGAACCTACGTGGCAGAAAGAGGAGACCCGAGTGTGTCACGACACGTCACGCGTCCCGTTTCGCGACGGCAGCCATAAAAGCGTAGGACCGGTAAAGCCATGAAGGTCCGCTCTACTATGCAAATTGCTCTTTTTTATGATCGCCGAACATCAATAGATTTGCCGACGCAAGGTCGTTTATAAAATCGACTTGTTTTTGGAATGGCAAGCGTCTATACTACACTTGCCCCCGGGCCCCAAACCGGGCTGAGCCAAATAGTGGCGAGGCACGGTTGCAGCATCACAGAACGCCAAAAGAAAATTGTGATGGTGCAACGTAACGTTAACGTAAAGAAAACTGGCGCCGAGGTGGTGGACACGCGACGAGACGGTCGTGCGCAAAACGAATACGCGACGCATACTGATAATCATAATAATAATAAAAAAGGAAAAACCCGCGCGAACATACATGTTCTAAAATACCCGTTTAAAATACCCGTATAAAACAGCCGTATAAAATACCCGCACAAAATACCCGCATAAAAATACCCGTCTAAAGTACCCGTTTAAAATACCGGTTACGATTACGGGCGAACAACAAAACAATTTTAGATATTACAGGAAAAAAAAGGCTACAACTTTTAGAAGTGAGGGGGGGTTGGGGAGCAGCCGGCAGAAATTACTGCAGTGGGGAGCTCCTCGGGGAACAGATGCGGAAACATCCAATGCCAATCCTCGTCGGGGACGCGGCAAGGTGGCTCGTCGTCGCCGGGGAGGCTCCAGTGCTCCTCGTCGAGGAGGTCGTCGACGGCCCTCCAGTGGCCGACGTCCTCCCATGCGGCCTCGTCGTCGTCGCCGTCGTCGTCGTCGTCGTCGTCGTCGTCGTTGTCCTCCCATCCAGTCCATCCGACCCATTCCCCGTTGGGAAGGTACGGCTCTGTTCCTCCGTGTTCCGCGTGCGCGATATATAGATATATTACCTACATGTCTACCTCTTAGCAAGCGTATTTACCGAGAACGATGGCAGCCGCCAACACAGCGCCGCGTGCAAGTGCGGATCCTCAGCCGCCGCCGCCGCG
>NW_014578335.1:2726-5704 GCF_000485595.1 Priapulus caudatus
GTATAATAGTTACCTTAAGATGCAGATAAAATCGACTTGTTTTTGGAATGGCAAGCGTCTATACTACAATTGGCCTCTAGTGCGCATGGCCATGGGTCACCCCCAGCACCACCAAAGTCTGGCCTCAACATGAGAAAACGAAAAAAGGACATTCCTCTACAAAAAGCTAAGTGATTGAAGGCAAAAAAACAGGCTGAATCAAATGAACAAAGGCAAGCTAAACAACGCGATCAGAAAATACGACAAGAAGAAGCAATTAAGAGCCTCCAAATCTTGCTCAGCTACTCAAACACGTCGAACATCTGATAGACTAAGGCATCATGCAAGTAGCGAAAGCCTCCGAATCACATTTAGCTATTGAAACACGTCGAAAATCTGATAGACTAACTACTGCTCCAAGCACGAAGACGACACGTTCAATGTACCACAAAAAGACTAGCCTGTCGAATACCAGCAGCTGAATTAACCGAAAAAGTACTTGAGCGGCAGCGGTGTGGGTCCATTTGGATACAAAATGGTTTCTAATTGCGCGTTGTCGCAACTCAATCCTCTCTATATACGGCTCTGAGCTACGAGATAAAAAGTTCCCCAGCAACGGAGATAGAAATTAAGCTCCTTAGCAACAGAGATAGGAAGTTCCCCGCGGCAACAGAAACAAGTGCGTGGAAGGGGGACTAACATCCACTGGCAGCAAGAACAAGTCGGCACCTGCAGCTACAGCACACACGCGGCCATTGACTATATATATAACAACATATAATGTAACAATATAACATATTAATATAATGTAATATTAATAATATACATAATTATTAATAGTATTACATAGTTATTACATAGTTATTACTAGTATAAGTTGTATAACTATACTAATATTAATACTATAATATATAATAATATATAATAATAATATAATATATATAGTATTACTAGTTATAGTAATTACATAGTTATTAATATTATTAATAATATTAATAACATATTAATATAACAATTTAACAATATAATGTAACATATAACAACATATAACTATATATATAATATAATGTTGTTATATATATAGTCAATGGCCGCGTGTGTGCTGTAGCTGCAGGTGCCGACTTGTTCTTGCTGCCAGTGCTAATATCTCCCAGATATGGGAAGCCGGGATTGCATCACCCGCGCACGTGCCGGACAAGGAGGGTTATTGCACCGCCCGCATCACGTGCCGGACAAGGGGTGGGGGTTGCACCACCCGCGCACGTGCCGGACAAGGGGTGGGGGTTAACCCTTGTCCGGCACGTGATGCGGGCGGTGCACGGGTTATTGCACCGCCCGCATCACGCGCCGGACAATGGGTGGGGATTGCACCATCCGCGCACGTGCCGGACAAGGGGGGTTATTGCACCGCCCGCATCACGTGCCGGACAAGGAGGGGTTATTGCACCGCCCGCGCACGTGCCGAACAAGGGGGGTTATTGCACCGCCCGCATCACGTGCCGGACAAGAGGTGGGGGTTGCACCACCCGCGCACGTGCCGGACAAGGGGGGGGGTTATTGCACCGCCCGCATCACGTGCCGGACAGGGGGGGTTATTTCACCGCCCGCATCACGTGCCGGACAAGGGGGGTTATTGCACCGCCCGCATCACGTGCCGGACAAACGGTGGAGGTTGCATCACCCGCGCACGTGCCGGACAAGGAGTGTGACACCGCCCAGGCACATGAGCCCCATGGTGAGGAGTTAAGCCATGGTGGCATGGCCAGCCAGGCTCCTACGTCACAGAAGGCTGCTATATAAGCAACCACGATCCGACGACAGAATCGTCAGTTTTCGGCCACGAGCTCGAGAGAGCAACACATCGAAAGTCTGTTTTGGCCACGAGCTCGGGAGAGCAACCCACGTCGCAAGGATCACCTACAAGCCACCTACGAGCTCAATTGAGCATCGCCGACTGCAAGGGGAAGACCGACCTGAAAGTATACCGCATCATACAGAGGGGTCTTAATCACACGCGAACGCACAGCGCGTCCGGTAAATAAAGTCATCAATTGTATAAAGAAAATATAAGGACTTGGTTTCATTTCACTCTGGGGTTTTCTTGCTACTGCATCACCGTCATGACTTTACGGTAGGAGCGAAATCTGCTCCCAAATCAAACAAATTCCACGTGTTAACCCTAGCACGTGTGAAAATCCAGTTGCGGCCACCCATAGGGCCACTAGATTAGAGATCAATGAGATTGCCGC
The DNA here is from genome assembly GCF_000485595.1 of Priapulus caudatus. Taxonomy (NCBI): domain Eukaryota; kingdom Metazoa; phylum Priapulida; class Priapulimorpha; order Priapulimorphida; family Priapulidae; genus Priapulus; species Priapulus caudatus. The sequence continues at coordinate 4,955 of NW_014578335.1, forward strand.
ACGGTCGGCCGATCGGTTATTAATTGCGCGGATCGGAAGATGTGCACACAACACATAGACTTGAGTTTGTTTACATCGTGAATCTTCAGCAATTTCACAGATTTTACTGCATCTAGCATCTGCATCAAGCGTAGCTTTTTATAACATCTGGTGTATGCACGTTTGACAACTGTCTTCTGTAGTGTATTATTCATGGATAAGTTATTTGATTCACTGGACAATGTAGCCAAAGCACGCTATCTTGAGAAAATTGCGTGCATTGGGAAGCGAGACCCGTACCAAATAGACAATGGCGAATGGAGTGAGGATTCACATTGTGTTTTTATCATAGTCCGGCAGAATAGGGCATATGGTTTGCATGGCGGTATATAGTTTTTCTTATGTTCTTGCACCAAATAAGGCATTTCTAACAACTGGCAGTTGCTCAGTTGTGGGGAATTTTATTTAATGTAGATTTATTCAAAGCCGCATCATAAACAATTGACTTTGGATTAAATAAAGCCTAGTGTCCAATTATGAGATGTCAATGCATGTAAAAATTATATTATACCATCATTTACAGATGCATTTGACATTTTGAAATAGTTGTAGACTATAATACAATCATAAACGTCTGTGATTAGGCATGAAAATTGGTTTACCGTTAAACCCTCTCCTATGTTAAACATGCAAAATCCACGAAAATGAGTTTTATAGATTACCTACAATTTACAATTTTTGGTACAATTTCAAAACAAAATCAGTTGGCTT
>NW_014578335.1:13125-32071 GCF_000485595.1 Priapulus caudatus
ATGGATGGATGGATGGATGGATGGATGGATGGATGGATGGATGGATGGATGGATGGATGGATGGATGGATGGATGGATGGATGGATGGATGAATGGATAGATGGATGGATGCATGCATGGATTGATGGATCGATGCATGGATGGATGCATGGATGCATGCATGGATGGATGGATGGATTGATAGACTCCTGATATTATATCTGGGATAATATTTTGGAATTAAAAAAAAAAAGCGTATTTTGTTGAATTCATACAGATGAGGATGCCAGCGATCAGCGAATAGTCTTGTGTAAGTGATTTCTATTACAATATCTCACTGACACAGTGAGGGGATACGAGAATATAACCTGCGAGACCAATTTCACATCAACGCAAATTTTGATATTGGCCGAATGAGGGCAGACGATGATAGAAAGAATGGGAGAGAGGTGGGGAATAATAGTGAAATACGGGGAGGAATTTGGCGGGCAAAGAGAGAGGAGTGGTGAAAAAGAAAGTGTGAATAATGGGGATAGGGTAATGAAGACAGGGCAGGAACACAAAGTTAAATAGGAGGGAAACGGAAATGGGGTAGGGAGAGAAAGAGAGAATGGTAGCAGAGAGATGAACAGTGCATGGGATAAGGTTACAGTGAGATAGATATATAGATAGCTAGACACAGACAGCTTGGGGCAATGCAAAGAGACAGACAGTAGGGCGCGATCCGTGTTTGTCTATCCCGTCACATAGCCAGCAGGAAACCCTGTTTTTTAGGCCTTGGTTTTTAGGTTGCTCTGCCTCTAGCGAGCGCGCAGCGCCATCTACCGGTTAAACCTGAAATAAACTAGCATATAACACGTCAACTGCACGCACGGTTTTCCTAATGTAAGTTAAATCGCGAACTGTTTGCTTTTGCTGCGCTTACATACAACTTGACTCTTTGTAAAGTAGGGTAACTGATAACAGTGTATCGAATCAACTCCCTCCCAATATACCATACTAAAATTTGATTATTATACCAATTTCTTTTGATTTCATCACAGTAACTATGTTACATAATAATTAGGCTCTGGTATACTCGCTGATTATTATGCGTATACAACGAGTTAATTTTGGTGAAAGGATGTGCGTGTGTACGTGTGCGTGGGTGCGTACGTACGTGAGTGCATGGGTAAATACGTGAGTCATATTTGTGTATGTGTGTGTGTGTGGTGGGGGGGGGGGTCCTTATATGTGTAGGAAATGCAGGAATTTGGGCTGTAGACGACGAAGTTCAACAGCATATAAAATTTGGGCGGGACAGTCATTTCACTATCCGGTTGTTTTACTTGATGGAATATACGAGTTTTTTACGTTGTTTGCGCTTCGACTGCGTAGTGCCCGTCAACCATGCCTTTATTTGTACGCGTAGGTTGATTCTGCTTATCTGTACGCTTGACGAACTAGTGAAGACATTGCGCACTAACATATGCCGACAGGAACCATACAACCGTTAGAGCAAAATTTAATTTATGCTATGTTTGTTCCCACGAGCTGCCATTTTCTCGCACAATATCACGCCGGTGGCCTCGTGACAGCTTGTTGAAGCTACGCCCGAAGATGAAAACCGCACGGGCAGCCCTGCTCGGGGCAGCGATACTATTGTGTTGCCTCTCCGGTGAGTTTTATCTCTCTTTCTCTCGCCCACAAAGCGTGATGCGTATACACGTATATTATCTATAGCCGGTCGTTCACACGTCCGCTATACGCGTATAGCTATACGAAGTACGTAGGAAACGCACTCCTTTTGTCAGGATAGTGATACGCGTTTCGAACTGAGTATAGCTATACGTGGTCGTTCAGACGAGGGAAATTTATTGCGAGTACGTACGAAACTCTGTTTCGTACGCGTACGAACCGTGGATGTTGCTACGTGTGAACGCGCAATAAGTTGGGTTGTGCTGTGATATAAATGTCATACGTAACAGTTTTTTACCATGCTTATTATCTTATTAGACTGATTTGTAAATATTGAAATTGTGTGCAATGTTATTCTCCATTTTTACCCAATGTTCCTATTGTGTCCGATTATTAGTGGTATGAATTAGTAGCACGATTTTGCAGCGCAGCGGGTATACCTGCAGCTAGTAAAGGATGTGTAGAGTAAATTCCCCACCACTGCCAGAGTGACAGTTGGTAGATCATTGAAGTAGACTATGAAGGCAAACTTTTAGAGCAATAAAAAAAACTATATACCCAATTGCAAGGTTCAAGCAAAAAAGCCATCTTTTCTGCCGGACTATCACGCTAGGCAGCCTAAAACAGCTGTGTGGCACTCTCGCTAGCTGATACCGATTGCTGCAAGTGACAACACCGCATGAGAACGGCGTTGTGATGGATTTGCGAATACAATGAGCGGAGAACAGTGCATTGGGCCATGTACTTGTACAATGACTGAACTAGTACCTTAGACCAAGAATAACTAGTACTGACTACCAGCATGGCCGCCGTCGTTGCATTATGGGTAATTTGAAAATTCGCGACAACTCTCTGTAGGTACTGCATGCAAGGATTGAACAAGCTAGGCAGCTTTTGTGTTGAGTCTATCTGATAAAAAAAATATATGTGCAAAGTTGCACAGCACCCCCTTCTTTGATTAGCTACACTTACCGATATATGGGAATGCCGTTTTAATATTAAAGAATCACGGTTTTCTGTTCATAGGCCTACCACGAAGCAAATGAATATGCGCAGCTTTCTTAAAATTATTCAGATCTGCATCGCAAAATTAATTTATGAATCAATTATTATATAGTTTCGTCTCTCCATGTTGTAGCAAAACTAATCTACATTAACATATTATATTCAAACAAAAGTAACAGCGGGAAGTATGAACGAAAGCAATCAATAGTAGGAGCAAAATGTTTTCCGTGTTTGAGCGCCGTTTATATACACTTTATTACCTCCGCCAAGAGGTTGGCAGGAGGTTATGTTTTCACCGGCGTGTGTTTGACTGTTTGTTGGTTTGTGGGTTTGTGGGTTTGTGGGTTTGTGTACAGCCTAACTAAAAAAGTTATGGACGGATTGTCATAAAATTTTCAGGATAGGTCAGAAATGGGCTAACTTAGCATTGATGAGATTTTGGTGGTCATCCGGATCAATTAATAACATTTTCAGGATAGGTCAGAAATTGGCTAACTTAGAATTGATTACATTTTGGTGGTGATCCGGATCCAATTAATTAATTAATTAAATTTTTAGGATAGGTTAGAAATGGGGTAACTTAGAATTGATTACATTTTGGTCGTGATCCGGATCCAAATAATTATTTAATTAATTAATTAATTAATAAAAATTTTCACAGTAAGAAAATTGAGCTGCCTTGGCGGAGGTCTGTGCTCTCTGAGTGCTCTAGTTATAATATATTTCCATTTGGTGATTATATATCAAGAATTAATTACAGGTAACAAGCTTAAATAAAACGCTTATGAACAACGTCCCACACACACACGAACACACACACACACACACACACACACACACACACACACACACACACACACGCGCGCGCGCGCACACACACACACACACACACAACACACACACACACACACACTGTACACACTGTACACACTCACACAGCAGACAACACACGCAGTACGCACGCCACGCACAACACTACAAAACACACACAACACACACACGTTGCATGCATGCCTTCAGCGGCCCGGCTCAACGGTATATTCTGAAGTGACGATGCATGAACGAAATATTTAATCAAAATAAAAGGGGGTGGGTGTGGCGGTGAGGTGGTATCCCCCTCACGGTAGGGAGATTTTTGAAGAATTCGTGCATGAAAATGGCATTGTTCTGCACACTAAAATTCGAGTTATTAGGGTACTTATATGAGAAGTGGCATTTATGCTAAATCCCTCTATAACCCCGCCTCCTCGCTTTTTTTTTTTCACTCGATGCGATCAACGTGGACGATTGGCCCCTGGCTGTGCGCCGGAAGGCTCGAGGTTACCACACGACAGTGGGTCCGACTGAGCTATTAGACCAGTGAACAATGGGCACGAAGCCAGGTGTTTTTTCAGGGAGAGACGAGAAAGAGTTAAGCGACCAAAGACAGCGATGGTGTGAAGCAATTTTCAAGGCGGGTGAGGGTGTTCCCCTCCACAGTTAGAGTAATTGTTGAAAATATGTGCATCAATGGCATTTCGTTGCGCATTTCATTTTCATTATAGGTGTAAGGGTATAGGGGTATAGGCCAATCCCGATCAGGGCCCTTCTTCTCTTAATTTTGTACTCTCCGATCAGAGGGGTTCATGGCCTCCTGTACCCCCCTAGCTACGCCTATGTCCTCATTCAATCACTACGCGAATAGTTGGAATTAGTTTGATTTGTCTTTTTAGCAGTACCATGCAATGTTCATTTCGTCAAACTGCTTAAGTCCCTATATAAAAAGTTAAAAGTTAATTATTTTTGAAAAAGTTAGAGGCATATTGAATATAATCGAAAATAAGAGTCTACGAGGAAATGAACAGTAGATGTGTTGGAACTGCACTGAATAAACTTGCAATTTATTTAAATTACAAAGATTACATCGTTTAGAATACAATTTGCGTTAAAGATCACATTTAACATTTTGTTCGTGTTATTAAAAAAATGTCTTTTGCCTTTCCTCCTGATGAAGAACTGAAAACCATATTAAATTTGAGTTTCAAATAAAAACAAAAGTAGCTGCCAACATAGCCGCCTTCTATTAAATGAAAAAGGGAAATTTACCATGAAAAGAATTTTTTTGCCTCCCGTGATATGAGAACAGTTACTTAAAATAGTTTTGAAATCGGATTGAAATAAAAACGAGTGGTTCTGCGCAAATATGGCCGTCTATAAGTTCGAGATATATCAAGTTATTCACAAAGCATTTTCATTTTCTTTTCTTCTGTCAATAGAGTTCAGAACCATAAAATTCAATCAAAGCCGAACTTGCAACAACACAAATGCTGAAGCAAAGTAAGGAATTTATCTCTTCTTTAGTCATGGTTTTTGTTCTGCTGCAGAAAATCTCAAAATCCAAGTCAAGTCTTCTCGTCGATTTTGAGGATTTCGTTGACATAATGTGCATTCACTAACTCCTGTTCAACGAAAGGAGAATGAGAGCCAGCAGAATCGTGGCTGGGTCATTGTAGAACGAAGTTTAGACTTGACAATGCCTCATGTTAGAGAAGTTCGTTCAGCAGATGCAGAAGTAACAGGAATTGTGGCCAGTCCTGTGAAGACACGTGATGAGGCAGGAAAAAAAAAAATTTGTTTTTGTTTTCCAATCAACAGGGGGGGGGGGGCATGGCCCTTGTGCCCCCCTTACTACGCCAGGTGCATGTCCTGATTGTATAACGTACATGTGTATACAATCGTGGTGCCCATCTTAAGAATTGTGGCTAACATGTATAAGAATCGTGATAATCATTGTATAAACAATGACGTGATGAACATCTGTATAAGAATCATGTAACATTGTATAGGACCAGTACACACGCGCGTACACAAACTTCTAGAGAGGGAAAACGACGGACTCGAGGACAGAGTATGCAACCGTAAATCCAAGCCATAATCATGCTCCGCACCGCTCTCCTAAATCCCACTCGCTGATCCGCATCCGCTCCCCAACAGTCCTTCTCTTCTCCTGTTCTCCTCTCGTTGCCGCGCCAACCAAGAAACAGCCAGAACCAAGACAACACAAACAACAACAATAACAACTACGATGCACGACGATAGCACATCCCGCTGCCGTACAGACAGGAACTCACAGATATGTAATGAACAACTCTTGCGGGTCAGGCCAAGGAAGCTAACACGGATCTCTGTGCTAAATAAGCCGGAGGTTCGCACGCACAGGCGCAGACTCGTGCACAGTCACGATCACAGGATGCCGGCTGTTGCTACGAGAGATTGCGTTTGTCAAAGATGCGTGCAGCCGAGCTCCTATGGTGCACGCGCGCATGCCGTGTACGATACACGGGCGCGTTACCTGCGCGCATGGTACAATAGGTGCCGTGAGTGTATTCTGACCGTGCAGACAGTGCACATGACGCATGCGTGCATGTGTATGTGCGAGCATACGTGTGTACGTGCGCGACGTGCTGTATGTGCTGGTGACGCGTGTATGTGCACGCGAACGCTGTATGTGCACGCCACGCGTGTACCGTGCGCGCATTGCCGTGCTACGCGCACGCATTGCGTTGTAAGTGCATCCACGCGTGTAATGCCGCACGCACGCGTGTATGCGCACGCATGCGTGTATGCGCACGCATGCGTGTACGCGCACGCATTGCGTGTACTGTGCAGCACGTGGTGTATGGCGACGCATTGCGTGTACGTGCACGCACCGGTGTACCTGCACGCACGCGTGTACGTCGAGTGTGTGTGTGTTAGGGTAGGAGTTAGGGTTAGGGTTAGCGGGTTAGGGTGAGGCGTATATATATATATACCTAACCCTAGAATATAATATATACCCTAAACCCTGAATATAGTTATATATAGAGATATATAGGGTTTAGGGTATATACTTATATACCTCACCCTGAACCCCTACCCTAACCCTAACCCCTACCACCCCACACACACACCACGTACACGGTGCGTGTAGCGTGATATATATATATATATATATATATATAGGGTTAGGGTATATAACTATATATATATATTATATAGGTTAGGTATATATATATATATATAATATATATATATATATTATATATGATTATATATATATTACGTCCACCGCTATATATAATATATACCATAACCCTAATATTATATATATATATACCCTGAGCCTATATAATATATATATATATATATATAATATTAATATATATATTTTACCTTAACCCTTATCCAACGCCCCACGCGTACGCTCGTGGTCGACCTTGACCGCTCGATCGAGTCGCGAACTCGCCATCGGTCAGTGTAACGCGCTGCACACAGTTTCATAGAACGGTTCTTGAGGAGAGATCACGGTGCGGAGTGCAGAGATGCCAGCCGGCTGGCAGTGGTGCGGTCACTAGTATAACAGCGTTACAGGTCACGGCTGGTCAATCCATGACTCAGCAGTTAGCGCGACGTGGCGGCAGCCTAGCTTACGATATGATCCCGTCGTCCGCCGCCCCCCGCTCTCTCTCTCTCTCGTCTCTCTCGCTCTCTCTCGCTCTCTCGCTCTCTCTCTTCTCTCTCTCTCTCTCTCTCTCTCCTCTCTCTTCGCTCCTCTCTCTCTCTCCTCTCTCTCTCTCTCTATCTCTATTCTCCTCTCTCTTTGCTCTCGTCTCGTCTCTCTCTCTACATCCCATACAAAATACCCCATATATCTCTCTCCGCTATCTCCCTCTCTCATCTCATAATAACATAACATACATAAACTACTCATCATCTCAATCTCTCTCGCTCCTCTCTCATCTCTCTCATCTCTACTCTCCTCTCTCTCTTCACATCATAATCTCTCACTCTCTCTCCAGTGCCCACTCTCTCTCTCTCATTCTCTCAATCATCCTCTCCCAACCTCTCTCGATCTCATCGCCTCCAATATAAACTCTCTCTCTCATCTCTTCTCTCTCTCTCCTAATAACATTATATTTTAGAACTATTTCATTTACTCTCCTCCCCTCCACCTCTCTCTACTATATATATATAATATAATAATCTATTAATATAATAAATAATAAATAATATATAATAATAATATTCTAATCTCTCTTATCTATCTCTATCCTCTCTCCTCTTGCTCCTCTTCCTCTCTCTCCCTTCCCACCTCTCGCCTCTCGCTCGCTATATAAATATAATATATATATCTCTTTTCTATCATATCATATCTATATTCATATCTCTCTCTTCTCTCTTGCTCTAATTTAATAATATAACTCATCTCTCTCGCCATCTCTCTCTCTTTCTCTCTCTTTCAATTCTCTTCTCTCTCCTCTCTCTCTATCTCTATCTCCTCCTCTCTCTCAATCTCTCTCTCTCCTCTCGCCCTCCAACTCTCTCGTCTTATCTCTCTCTCTCTCTCAATCTCTCTCTCTCTCTCTCATCTCTCTCTCTCTCTCTCTCTCATATCTCTCTCTCATTGCTCCCTACTCCTATCTCTCTCCCTCTCACACTAGTTAGCAAGTATACTACAAGGACTAGCAAGAATCAACGCCTGATTAACATTACGAAGAATATGTATTGTAATGATTGTATAAGTACATTAGTATAACAATCGTGTGTGCATGATGTAAGAATTGTTTAGTCAGTGATAAGATCGTAGGATAAAATTGTATTATAACAATGACCGCCTGGAACATGTATAACAATAATCGGTACATTGTTGATATAAAGGACAGTGCCGTACACAACTTCTAAAAGCAGAGAGAAAAACATAACGACTCGAGGAAGGAGTTATGACAACCGTAAATCAAACCATAATCATTGCATCCACCACCCGTCTTCTAACCCACTCAACTGATCCTCACGATCGCCCAACACCCCCCCCCGTCTATGACTCTTTTCTCCCTGTTCTCCTCATCCGTATGCCGCGCCAACAAGAACGCAGACCAAACACCAACAGAACAAAAACAACACACAACCAACAATAACAACTCGTGCCGACGATAGGACACATCCGCCCCTCCGATAACAGACAAACTACACAGAGTTGTATATACAACTCTGCGGGGTCAGGCAAGGAGCATAACACGACTCTCTTGCATAAAGGGTGGAGGCGCAAAGACGCGTGCACATCAACAGAGTCAGGTGCCGGTGTTGCCACGAGAGCATTGGGTTTGTCCAAGATCTTGCAGCCGAGTCCTTTAATGTGCACGCACGCAATGCCGTGCTAAATACAACGCGGCGTGTAACCGTGACCGGCCTGAGTTACGAATAGGTCCCGACGTGAGCTGTTATCTGCCGTGCACAGATGCATATGACGCATGCGGCATGTGTATGTGCGACATAACAGTGATGTACGTGCGCGCACAGTGATGATATGTGCGGGTACGCAGTGTATGTGCAACGCACGCTTGTATGTGCACGCAGCCGCGATGTACGTGCAGAAGATGCGATGTACGTCGCACGCATGGTGTACAGCACGCAATCGTGTATGGCGCACGCATGCGGTGTATGCGCACTCTGCGTGTACGCGCACGTGGAGTACTTCACACGCGTGGATGCGTGTGGACGTGCACGCACCGAAGTGTACCGCCGCACGCGTGTACGTGGTGTGATCTTGGATAATAAGGAAGTGGGTTAGGGTTAGGTATATATATATAGGGTTAGGGATATATTATATACCCTCACCACTATAACCCTACCCTAACCACACACACACCAGCGTACACAGCAGTGCGTGATAGGGTATATATATCATAATTATAATATAATAGCGTTAGGTATATATATATATATATATATATATACCCTTACCCTATATCCAACGCCCACACGCGTACGATTCGCGGTCGACACGCTGACCGCTCGTCGAGCGCGCCAACTCGCAGTCGTCAAGTGTAAACGCGTGCACACAGTCAAGAACGGATTGATAGAGCATCACGGTGCGGAGAGTGAGAGATGCAGCGGTGTCAGCTGGTGGGTCACTAGTATAAGGTTACAGACGGCTGCGGTCAGCACCCTCCACTGACTCAGCAGTGCCGGACGTGGGTTGGCAGCCAGCTTACGATCTCGATCCGCGTCCGCCACCCACCACCCCCCCGCTCTCTCTCTCTCTCTTCTCTGCTCTCTCTCTCTCTCTCCTCGCTCTCTCGCTCTTCCTCTCTCTCTCTCCTCTCGCTCTCTCTCTCTCTTCTCTCTCTCTCTCTCTATCCTTATCTCTCTCTCTCTCTTAGCCTCTCCTCTCTCTCTCTCTCTTCTAGCTCTCTCCTCTCTCTTTCTCTCTCTCTCTCCTCTCTCCTCTCTCGCTCTCTCTCTCTATCTCTCTCTCTCTGCTCCTCTCTCTCCTTCTCTCCCCCCCACCTCTCTCTCTCTGCTCTCCTTCTCTCTCATCTCTCTCTCTCTCTCTCTCTCTCTCTCTTCTCTCTCTCTCCTGCTCTATCTCTCCTCTCTTGCTCTCTCTCTCTCTCTCGTTCTTCCCTCCACCTCTCTCGTCTCTCTCGCTCTCCCTCTCTCTCTCTCTCCTCTCTCTTCTCTCTCCTGCTCTCTCTCTCTCCTCTCTTCTCTCTTTCTCTGCTATCTCTATCTCGCTCTCTGCCCTCCACTCTCTCTCTGCTCTCGCTCTCCCTCTGCCTCTCTCTCTCGGCTTCCCTCTCTCTCTCTCTCTCTCTCTCTCTCTCTCTCTCTCTCTGCTTATCTCTCACTCTATCTCCTTGCTCTCTTCTCTCTCTCTCTCGTCTCTCTCTCCTCTCTCTCTCTCTCTCTCCCTCCCACCCTCTCTCTCTCTCTCGCCTCTCTCTCCTCTCTCTCTCTCTCTCTCTCTCTCTGCTATCTCTATCTCTCTCTCTTGCTCTCTCTCTCTCTCCCCCACCTCCTCTCTCGCTTCCTTCTGCTCTCTCTTCTCCTCTCTCTCTCTCTCTATCTCTCTCTCTCTCTGCCTCTCCTACTATCTCTCTCTCTCCCCTTCTTTTCCTCTTCGCTCTCCTCTCTCTCTGCTCTCTCTCCTCTCTCTCTCTCTTCTCTCTCTCTATCTCTCTCTGCTCTCTTGCTCTCTCTCGCTCTGCTCTCTCTCTGCTCGCCTCCCACCTCTCTCTCCTCTCTCTCCGCTCTCTCTCTCTCTCTTCTCTTCTCTCTCTCTCTCTCTCGTATCTCTCTCTCTTGCTCGCCTCTCTATCTCTCTCCTCTCACCTAACGTTAAGCAGTAATCTACTACAAGAAATCAACGGAGGTTAACATCACGCAAGATTCTATGAAACATTCATGTCTGCAGTTGGCGTAGCCAGCAATTGGAAACAGGGGGCAGGCGAGGCGAGCGAAGCGACCGGGGGATAGGGTGTGGAGGGTATCCCCCCCCCCACGGTTAGGGAGATTTCTTGAAAATTCGTGCATGAAAATGGCATTTTCTGAACACGAAAATTCAGTATTAGGGGTTAACTTATATCAGAGTGCATATGCTAATCCCTTCATTACCCCCCTCCTCGTTTTGTATTTTTTCCACTCCGATTCCGATAACGGAGGACGAGACCCTTGGACGAGCAGAAGGGAGAGAGTGACGAAGAGAATCATGCCTGGGCATTGTAGAACGAAGTTTGAGACTTTCTCATTTAGAGAATGTTCGTCAGCAGATGCAGAAAGTAACAGGAATTGTGGCCAGCCTGTGAAGACGCGGTGAGAGGCAAGGGAAAATATTTTTTTTGTTTTGTTTGCCAATCAACAGGGGGGGCATTGCCCCCTTGTGCGCCCCCCCCTTAGCTACCCAGTGCTCACACGATGCTGCCGTTGTTGCTACTAGCAGAAATATACCCGTAGAACCAGCCAAATCGTGTCTTTAATAGAAACTCCATTAAAGTGACACAGCATTAAAGTTAAATTTCATGTACTGAAAAGAAACCACTTCACTGGGCTCAACAGAACACTGGACAGCCACTGGCACATGACTACTGTGTCAGTACGGTCTGTACGTCAAAGCAGAGTGAGCAGGGGGGGAATCTGCAGTAGGGGGGGAGATCTGAGACGTTGCACCATCTAATTGGAGAAAGATTTTTGTTTGAGCCAGAACCATCTCCCAGATGTGGTGATTCTTATATGTCTCACACGCGGCGCCAGTCAAGAGACGTAGTTTGTAAAACTCCCACGTATTGATTGTGAATCTGCTGTACGCACTGCCATCTATTGACGAATAGCATTTTTTTGAAGTTTTGACTTAATACTGAATACTTAACTTTTTTAAATTTTTTCTCAGCCAGAAACCATCTCCCAGACGTGTGATTCTGATATATCTTCAGTAGCCGATGAGTGACAAATCAGGGGCCGAAAAGCGGGAAAACACAACAACACACACACACACACAAGATGAGCCAAGATATTAGTATAGATTCAGTAGTTATTGTGTATACCCCCGTCACACCGACGGCGACCATCCGCGACCATCCCGACCGTACGGCGACCAAAAATGTACAAAGGCCGACAAACGCGAACCACCACGCGTTCTTTCGCGCCGTTCCACGGGGTAGAATCGCCGAACCTTGGCGTTTGTTTTGAACCATGCTGCAAATCAAAACGCCGCTGACTCCGGGCGTCATTGGCGATCAATTGCGCGATCATTGGCGGACCACGGCGACCACACCACATGTCTGGACGCTACCACACGCTTTATACCGCTTATGGCGACCTTGGCGCGCTCGGGCCCATGTTCAGCAGCGAGTAAGGACGCCACCCGGTGTGACGGGGGTTTTAGGTGCTTGTGATTCTTCATCGGGCAGCGCGGGCAGCCTGCACAACAAAATGCCAGAATGTTTCGCGAGATATTTCGCCTCCATGTGCATTCTATACGAGTATTAGAAAAGTGTAGTGGATTCTCCAAAGACGTCCTAATAGGGATAACTAGAACTTCCTCAACAAGACGCGTCTCTTTTAGTAATATGGCTTAACACACAGCGCAACGCACGCCACGCACACACGCACGCGCTCATGCCACGCACGCTCACGCACGACGCACGCACGCACGCACGCACGGCACGCACGCACGCACGCACGACGCACACACACACACACACACATACACACACATATAATTATATATATATATATATAATATATATATATATATATATATATATATATATATACATGTCTCGCCCTCGTCGTTCGTTACGTCGGGCCCTCTTGTCATGGCACCCCTTATCGCGGTGAACGGATCAACGAATTAACGGCAAGAGCTATCAATATCTCGGTGCATCCCTACGCGCCCGGGCATTCTACCTAGTTCTACGAAGGTTGTTCAAGTTCGGCCCATGTAAGTCTCCACACAAACGCCGTATCGTCACGTATGACACAAACGTACCGCTTCTTTACCAACGCATTTCCATTAGGCCATTGCGCACTCCTCGCTGTGTATGTACTGACTCCACGTGCTTACTGATCCACTATGGCTCGTAAAAAACATGATAGGTTCGTGAGGTTGGCAGCACCGTGCTCGCTATCGCACTTACAGCAGTAATAACGCTTACAACTTTGATAAAACGAAAGGCAGCTAAAGTTATAATAATTATTCTTCAGGTGTGTATTCGAGATTATCGTTCGCGGAGCAACCCCAGGATGAGGTCATTATTCGATCAGGGGAGGAGGATATACTTACCTGTGTCGTGAATGATGACGGAATAGAACCAAAGGTAAGCTGTGAATAAATTATGATCGTGTTCGATTGCTATATCAAGTGACATAGCTTATTATAAGACAGAGCCTGTGCGTTCCACCCGCCTGCGCAGCGCTTCGTGATGTATTCAGTATTGGTATTCTAGATATGGTATGTCTCCAATGAAGAATAGTGCCCAGTAAAAATGGAAGTGTCCTTGCCTCGTTCACGCGTAAAGATGATTCACGATGACTCACCAAGCTGGTGATGGCTTTGTCGGTTCTCATGTACTTTTCCTTTTCACTGGCAGTCTCTGGTAAAGTGGGTAGTGATCGTCGATGAGGCTGCCAAAGAGATTTATCCGGGAAACCCTCCTTTCGAGAGATACACGTATGTTGATGAGAACCACAACGGCGGAAACTACAATTTACGAATAGCAAACGCCTCGCCAGAGGACAACGCCGCGTTCAGATGCGCATTGGATCACGGTTCGACAGAAGAGGAATATGAATATTCAAACACTGCAAAAGTCTTCGTTGCAGGTAAACGGGAATGCTATATCACTATACCCGCGCCATGGGACCCATGCACTAGGCCTAATTGTAATTCTGGGGAATTATTCAGCGGTTCGAGTAAAATCGCCTGCACGCAAGCAATTCTACGGGTTTTGGTTATCTTTCTCAGTTGTCCAGAGAGACATGATACAAGATTGCGTGGCACAGCTTTGCTGTTGATCCTAAGCGCTGCGCGCGGATGAGACGCGAAATTCCCCGGAATATGCGCACGCGACCGCGGGGATGTTCAAGTATGAAGCGCTGTCCGCAGTGGAGACGTGCGCCAAATTCGAGGCCCGGCGCACGTCTCCACAGCGCTCAGCGGATGGTCTGTAGTTTTAGAAGATGACAATGATTATATATGGACGATATTCTAGGAATTGGAGATTATAAAACAGTAACAAAAATCGCTCAGGCATGCTCCAGATTAGCTGAATCAAAAAGATTAGAATTTAATATGAACAAAACAAATACAATGATTATAAAATTCACAAACAAAGAAAGGATAGAGAAGGAGATATTAATAGGCAACCAACTAATAAAAAAATGCACCAAATATTTATACTTAGGGGATTTAATTAATGATATAGGAGGTTATAACGATATGATAAGAGTCCGAACTGAAAAATGTAGGTTTATGATGATGGAAATATGATCATGGGCAGAAGAGCAAAATTATGGAAATCATACTATAGAAGTAAGAGTGAACTTATACGAATGCAGTTTTACCTCCCTTCCTAAATAACAGTGAAACATGGACTAACTTAACTAGGGAAGAAGGTAAAACTGTGGCGGATTTCCAAAAGAAGAGGCCTGCGCCAATAATAATAATCACGCAGAAAACCTACAAAAAGGCATTGGAAAGACGATGAAATTCTAAGGAAAGATACGGCAGAGGATCAGCCTAAAAATGAACACTAAGTTTCTATACGTAAATCGTGGTAAAAATAAGTAAAAACGCATTATTTTATTAAAAATTCCGCATTATTTAGCGTATAAAACATCCAAGAGATAGCGCTGTGCCATCGGTAAACATTAGCTCCGTTGCTTCGAACATTGGTGTGTGTTTTATGAATTGTTAATAGATGACGCCACTCGTTCACTTCCGACAGCGCAAGTGAAATGCAGAACATTTTCGTTGTTCGAATGCGAAATGCATCGGCCGGGCCATTTCATTATATACGAAAAGCAAACAGTCTGCGCGAAACGCACCTACCGCAGTAACGGGTCCACGTCTCGTTTGACGCCGCCATTCATGCCCATCAAGCGAAGAAGGCCGAGGGCTTATTCTTTATTACGGCGAGATGCGCAAATAAATGCAACAACAGTACGTACGGTGCGAGTCTGCGTAGTGCCGCCTAAACGTCGTCTGTTATTTTCTTTTTGCGTGACAAACTCCTTCGCAGAAACCGTTTCCTAGCCTAGGGCAGATAGCCTAGTTTCCTGAGATCGGCGATTCATGCCTCGGAATAGTATGTACCTAAAAGTTAGAAGATAAGCGAGTGCGGACGTAGACTCGTGATTGCGAAGACACAAACAGTGTCAACTCCTTCCGGCAACGCCTCGGTATGATGGCCGCATCACGTCCAGCCAGTATGCCAGCCGTCTTATTAGTTGTTTTAGGAACCAATACAGATAGGTACGATAAATGAGATGTGATCAACGAAGCCGATCGACCTTGGCGTGCCTATCTGAAGTGGACACATGACGAGTCGACGATCGGCTCTCTAGAGGCTAGGCTAGTATCAGTACAAATCTATACATCGTCTTATAATATCGATTCAGGCTTTAAGTCAATACTACTTCTACGATATTGGGCAGTGCCGCGACCCTTGTACTACTTTATGGCCAGCAATGCCAATACGGAGTTAGAGGCAACAATGGCGGCAGTGTTGTGAAGACAGAGCCGGGCTTGCATAACGCTATTACGTCGCTGATGGAAACCGGCCCTGTGACGGTGACTGCGGTATCGTGGCGAGTGCGGGTGCTGAGGTGCAGTCGTCTCGAACTAAATACTTTACGGCGTTCTGGCTAGAAAACAACGTTCAGCCTACAGCTTAGTTAAAACCGTGAGACGGACTGTATGAACATGGACGGGGGCCGTATCGAACGATGGACGAGGCGGTGTGGATGGATGGATGGTATGGAATGATGGACTGGATACGGAGGATCTGGATGGATGGACTGGATTGATGGATGGATGTGGTTGATGGATGGAGGATGGATGGCATGCGCTGGATGGTGGATGGATGGATGGATGGATGGCATGCGCATGGCTTGGATTGGATATGGGATGGTAGGATGGATGGATGGATGGACATGGATGTATGGGATAGGATGGATAGCATGAATACATGGATGGCATGGATGGATGGATGGCGAGGATGGATAGTGCATGGTAGATGGATAGTATGGATTGCAGTGGACGCGGAGACGGACGGGCAAGGCGGCGGAGTACGCGGGCGTGCGGGCGGCTGAGGACGGGCGCGGGCGTGCGGGCGGCGCGGATGGATGGACATGGATGCGAAGTTCGCGTCGCGGTTAATTGGATGGCAATAGGCATGGCATGATGGATGGTGATGGCGCATTGGTTCTTATGGATCGTATGCAGATGGGCAGGGATGGCATTAGATGGATGCGAGCGATGGAGGGATGCCTATGGGCGTTGATGTGATGCGCTGGTGGCATGGCGCATGGAGATGGGATGGTCATGGCATGATGCATGCATGCATGGATGCATGCGATGCATGGATGCATGGGGATGAGAGTGGATGCGGGTGTATGTGATGGATGGCTCTCTCCTCATTGGTCATGGTTACTGGCAATGGATGGATGGCTCATTGGGATGGATGGCACTGGCATGGGATGGATGGATGGCATGGATGGATGGATGATGGTGGCAGGGATGGATGGCATGGTATGGATGGATGGATGGATGATGCGGATGTTGAATGAACTGGATGTTAGTATGGCATGGATGAATGGGTTATGCGCATGGATGGATGGATGGCATGGATGGGATGGCATGGATGCGATGGGCATGGCCGGATGGTATGGTCATGATGGATGCGGATGATGGTTTCGTCCTGTGGCCATGAGGTCTCTCTTGTTGGTCGGTGTCACCCTCGTGGGATGGAGGATGGATTGGATGATGGCATGGAGGGATTGGAATGGATGGATGGTCATGGCATGGATGGATGCGATGGATGCGATGGCATGATGGCTAGGATGCGATGTCATGGGTATGGATGATGATGCGATGGATGGAATGATGCGATGGATGGATAAATATGGATGTATGGAATGAGATGGATGAGGATGGATGGATGGATGTTGGATGCGATGGATGGATGGCAATGGATGGATGGATGGATGATGATGGGGGGATTGGATGGCATGGATGGAATGCCTCTTGCCAGTGGGTGCGTTGGGTGGGGTGGTCGGCCGTGGGTGGATGGATGGACGGATGCATGGGATGGAGGTATGCCGATGGCGATGGATGATGCAATGGCATTGGATGGATGGATGGATGGATGGATGGATGAGTGATGCGAATGGATGGGATGGATGGATGGATGCTGGATGGGATGGCGATGTGGCGTATGGATGGATCGGAATGGCAGATGCGTCATGGATGGATGGGATGCGATGGATGGGCATGCATGGATGGATTGGCATGGTATGGTAATGGGATGGATGGATGGGATGGATAGCCCACTCCCACCATGGAATAGAATGATGGATGTATCGGATTAGTATGGCCTATGATGTGTACCGGACGGACGGACGCGACGGCCGCGGACGGTGCGCGGCGGCTGCGGGCGCGGCGGAAGCGGCTGCGGTGCGGCCCTCCTGCGGCGTCATGGATGAAGGTATGGTTCCGTGAATGGGAGGGATGCGATAGCTGGAACATGGCATGCGCATGCGATGGATGAGGATGGATGGCATGGATGGCCATGTATGGTTGCGGATGGATGAAGGCGATGGCCAAGATGATGGCTTCATCCCGCATGGCATGGATGGCATGGATGGATGGATGATGGATGGATGGATGGTCATGGATGCGCATGCGCATTAGATGGAGATGGATGGCATCTNACACACACACACACACACACACACACACACACACACACACACACACACGCGTACGCACGCACGCAAGCGCGCGTGCACACACACACACACGCTCGCTCTCGCTCTTTCTCTCTCTACCTCTCCCTCTCGCTCTTTCTTTCTCTCTCTCTCTCTCTCACTCACACACGATGTAACTCTCTATGCGCAAACTGTAGCTTTCCAAGTAAGCGAACTAACCCTTTCGCCATCAGCGTGCCTGTATACAGATCCACCTAAATACACGTTCACGCTCGCAGGGCCGCATTCAGACATGCGCGCATACACGCATGAACGCACACACGCGCACGCGAGCTTCCCCACGCGGATACTCATCAACGTATACGCACGCGTGCACGCGTAAATGCACACGTAAACGCACGCATGCACGCATTTACATCAATAACTTCGATTCTCATCCCCGGCATACAGACTAATGTACCCTATCACCTATAGCGCGGGCTAAACACATACACGAACATCGTACATGCGTCGTACCCATAGAAATAATATAGATAGACTAGAACGCCAATTTGCCGATAGCTCTGTACTTAACATCAAGAGCGTATTAAGTATGCTTTATGCATAATAAGCTTAACCATACTTAATACGCTCTTGTTAATGACATAGTGTCTCTATATATTTCTATGGTGGTACCTCACGTAAGAATGTCATTACTCCTTTGTCCGATGCGCGATCACTCATGCTCGCGTCAACAGAATCCGCTTGCCTCGGGAAATGCTAATGATCTCGACAGTAAATTAATGAAGATATTTAATTGACGCGAGTAATTTGGTGACAAAACGTCGGAAGTGCGGCAGACGCCCTTGATGTTCGAATTTGATTTTGCTAATTAAATGTATAAATTGAAAGATTGAACTAATGCATCGATGCAAATCACAATTTCCGCTTACAGAAAACTTATTCAAATGAAAGCCTTATAATTCGTGTGTGTGTGTGTGTGTGTGTGTGTGTGTTGTGTGTGTGTGTGTGTGTGTGTGTGTGTGTGTGTGTGTGTGTGTGTGTGTGTGTGTGTGTGTGT
>NW_014578335.1:32096-39958 GCF_000485595.1 Priapulus caudatus
TTAAACAGCAGAGGAGAGACAACAGAAAATAATTAGCTATTTGGTGTCAAAATGCTAGTTTTTAATCGAAATACATTTTGTATTGTAGTTCAATTAGCAGAATTTCGTCAAATAAAACTCAAATAAAGCAATTCAAATATGTGATAACAACACATGGGACATGTATAGTAATATTCACACAACTCAACTGTTTCTGTCACAAGTAAAGCATAGCTACTCCAAATATCTGTATAAGACTTTGGTCTTGCAAATACTAACACAAAATATGTTTCGATCAGCTTGGAATTCACAGTGCTATAATACCGTACACGTTAAAACCCAATATAGGGCTTATAGATTTGCCAAGATATGTGTGATCAGTCAAATTGTCTGTATATGCTATCTAGGGGGAGAGGTTACAAGCACAGTCACCCCAATACCAGTCTTTACCACTGGTTCCTAACTGTAATCACAATGCACATTGGTCACTTAGCTCTTGACACACTCTCCTTCGCACCAACAGAGACCTGAACATTTCAGAGCTGCTTTTTTGCACTTGCATCGGTTGTTGCAGCCTTTCTTGCAGCCACATGATACCAACTCGTAACAGATCCGTGAAGCTTCTGGAAGGGTGGTCCAGAAGGGCTGATACTGGTTGTCATCACTGCGGACCCATCCCCACCTTGTTGGTGAAGGCAGTACTTGCTGGGGTAACAAGAGCTGTCCCCAAACGTGGCCTCCCTGATATACTGCCCTCTTCACATGCTGCTCCAGAGCTGCTCGGGTTGGTGGAATGCTTTGCACTGAGTTCTTCCTCCCAAAGATTTTCTTCCGTGCAAGGTTGACATCATGACTGGTACTTGTACGGTCGTACATTAAAATGACAAATCGTTCAATGACACGCATACCGTCATCGGGGACATCATCTGGAGCACTAGACAGGTCCAAGAGAGTGTTTGTGAGCTCCGGCATCGCCTTCCAAGTAGCCCAAGCTGTCCTTTTGCCATGTCCAAGGAATGCCGAGACCGTATCGCATCCAGTCAGCGCATGAAACATCGGGAGAGCTCGTGACTTGTCTGGTCCTAGACTAACGGCAAGTTCATGTGCTGCCAAATACCGGAAACTGGTTCCTGTACCAAAAGCCAGCCACAGTTCAGAATCAGCAGGAAGAGTTTGTGCTACAGCTACTGCCAAGACAACAACATCTGTGTCAACAGTACGAACGAGAATCTTCTCATGTCCATGTCTCGACGCATGTGCTACATGCAGGAACATCCGACTATCAGCCTCTTCATGATTGCATGGACCAAGTGATTCCAGGTCCTCTTGTAGTGGAGTGCTCTCAACGTTTTCGCCAACAGTGACTACTAGCTCTTTTCCATGCTCAAAGATCGATTCAACGAGGACCATCGACAGGAACTGGAAAAGCTCCGTTTTGTTGCTGTCGACTCGGAGGAAATTCTGCCAGTTAGCTGGTGTCGTGGCAGATCCAACGACGCGTCTACGAACGCCCATTCCACGTTTTGCTCTGGCGGTTGATTTGAGGCTGTCTGTCACATAACTGTCCCATACCAAGTCCAGCCGTCTGGCACGCTGCAGCTGTGAGGATATGTACGGTTTGAAGATCACATTGGCATATTCGTCAAATGTCCTTGTGGTGCCCGGTTTCATCATTTGTACGATAGCTGCTCCATCCAGGATGACACTGGTGACAACTGGTGCATCTGATTTAGCCTTGGAAAGTTCTTCCATGCAATTCAGTAGATCGCTCTTGCTGCCAAGACGAAGATTCCCTCCTTCTGATAATGATGGAGGATAAGCACGGTTCTCATGTTGAAAAAAGTCATCCAGATTCCCATCACGCGTCTGGCATCCAATGTACATTCGTGAGAATAGCTCCATATCACCCTTCATTGTAGTGAGAGCTTGCTTGCTTTTTGGTACAGGCTTGATGGTGGGTGTGTTGAATAGAGGTAGCTTGTTCCGGCTGATGACATCATGGAGCGATTTGGATCGGTCTATCAAGCGGTCTTTCGTAAATAATTCAAACTGATCTTTTCCAATCTTCAGGGCATTTCGGACAGTTTCCACTACGGCAGGCGCTGCCATTTCCTTCGTGTCAAGCACTATCAGGTCATCCTTGCTTTCTTCTTCAAATGGGTTTCCAAGTTCCTCAAGCACAGCCACAAGTGAGGTCACATCTTTCGCATATGCCTTCTGGACTCCAGCTGTTTGGTCATGGTGCCGTGTGTCAGTTTGCTTCTTCTTGTATTGCTGTGCATCGTCAAACTCACCAATGACTCTGGAAACCTCGGGTCCGGCCACCATCCATCGACGCAGGGCATTTGGATTGTCAGTCAAACCAACCGCGCCACCGTCTCCCTTGATACAAGCATTGTTCTGCTCATGTGCCTGGTCTATAGGAATAGCCGAGAATACATTCTTGCTCTTTTGCACTGTGAAGTGACCCGCACAGAATTCTGCGTATACTTCTGGATGCTTGAGATGTAGTTCCGACATATCTAGCAAGTGCACAGCAATCCACCGAGAGTAATGCGTATGGTCCAATGCAAAGAACCACGGGATCAGTTCTGTTAAGGCGTCCAAGTACATAGTGAAGTTTGCCTCCCGTAATGACCGCACATAAACCAGAATGCAAATTTCAAGTGCCATCACGGTCGCCCAGTATTGGAACTGGGGAATGCTCTTCGCTGCATTGTGACACCAGTTGTCAAAGCTGGGAAGGTCCTGTCCGGTTTCTGTGAGTGTCTGACAGTGGCGATCAAAAGCACGACGTTGCAGGATGTACAGAGCAGCAGCTGTAACTTGGTGTGCTCGACGTGTACGTGTGATATGAGTTGCTCGAAGAAAGGAATCAGCTGTTCCAGCTGTTGCAATTCCTGCCTGTTCCAGCACTTGCGGCCATCCACTTCCTTGCAACCAGTCACCTGCGGTTTTGAGAGCAGCCAGTTCAATGTGGAGACCACCAAACATAATCACAAACTTGTCTTCTGAGTATTGTGCAGGCCACTTCCATTGAATCTGTTTGGCGATGGCATACAACGGTTGGTCGAAGACGAGAACAGGCACTTGTCCTTCATGCAATTTTCACAACATTCATTGAATGTCGTATCATCGCAACTGTGTGAGCACTCTCGTGGAACAGTGGTAGCAGGGATGTTGGCGTGATATGGTGCTCATCTTGTTGTTGCTTATTCGCATGGTATGCGGCCCAGGAGATGTTCTGTGGAGTATCTTCTGCTGTGCCCTCGAGAACCACTCTGGAATTCTCCATCCATCCATACTCGTCATCCCTATGTTGCTGAAAGTTGTTCCGCTTAAGTGATGTCAGGCGTGTAGCTGGAATTGGTGTGCCTTTGATGCTTGATTCCACTGGAGGCACATCAGTATAGTAGTGTGGCAGGTGACTGATGGTTTTGGAGACAGAGTCACCTTCAATAACAACGATTCCACGATCAACACCATCATCGTCAGCATTGGCATGCTGTATAAGTGAGATACCAGTTCCATGGAAAGAATCTTTTGCAGTGGTGGAGCTGGGGTTGTGGTCGATGTTATCCACTGCCGCTGTAGTAAATACCTTGCCTCTCAGACTTGGTGGACAGACAACCTGTTCATTTTCAAACCGTTGGCAAACACTGTTTCCCATATCTGCAGAAAGACGGAGCACTCTGTCGTATGGAATGCTGAGACCGAGGTTGAATAGTCGGTCGACCAGCTCTCGCTTCCTGGTTTGTGCGTGTAACATGAGTCCAACATAAATAGGAAGAGGTGTTTCCTGGTCGGTGTTGTGTCTGACATATTGCACGGCATCCTTTTGTTTACGTCTATGCGTGGGCCTACTTTGGTATTTGAACAGCTGTGCAATTGAAAGAGCTGCTGGTGTCATGGCTTCACGGGATTGATCTTTGATGTTTGGTCCCTCTAGAATCATATTAACTAGTGCTAGTAGAAGCTTTGGCACGGAGTTCTCTTGGCAGTTCTCCTGAAATGATCCATTGAAGGGTGTTGATTGATCAAATATATGTCGGCGAACGATCTGTGCTGCACGTGCAAGATGCACTGCATCATTGTCCATGTCTTTTTCACATGCTTTGGCAAGTGCAGGACCAATGTCATCTTGAAATGCCAGGAGAATATCTGTACCCTTTAAATGTGCTTGCAGATCAGGAAATTGGGCTAGCAATCGTAGCTTCAATCGTGTAGTGTGTACTTTTGTGTTGATTACACCTCCCAGTTGTTTTATCCTCGACCCATACATGTCTGCAAGATTAGTCAACTTGAAAACGGGAGCAGTACCTTCTTCCATGCGCTTGTCTTCTATGTACATTACCAACTCTGCAAATACAATTCCAGACACTGTGCGGTCATTATCTGTATCGTTCGGTGTGTCTCTCTTTGCTGATCGCGCACGATTGTGCAGGCGACTCAAACAGTTCTTATGGTACTTGTGTTCCAGTGCAACCATGTCACCTAACGATAGCTTGCCCAATAGCTCATTGTCCTCTACTAGTATTGCACTGGCTCTTACATGGCTATCCATTTCCATGGTTAATACTTGGTGTAGCAGTCCATCATTCTTTGATTGTCCGCAGAAAATACAGACGGCTTCAGTAGATTCACACGATGATGAGCGTCTTCTAACTCTTGCGGCTCCTTCCATCACACTACTGCTGCCAGAATCATCATCTGGTGTCTTTCTTTTAGTGGAAGCTCTTTTCAACTTTGTATTATTGTAGCGCAAGGCACATGATTTGTGCCACTTGGCCTTGTGATCAAGCATCGTCGATGCAATTCCCTGTCCATCATCCAGTGCGCTCAACGAAATGGTTTTGGGCAGCTGTCCGAGATCTCTAAACTTTACAAGATTTTCAGCCAAGGACTTGTAACCGCTGCCAACATCTGCTCTCAATAAATTGGCGGGACATTGCAAAACTTCATTTTTTCTGTCTTGACAAATAACACACTGTTCCCAATTGATTAAGTCTGCCACTGCTGTGGAAGCTGCAGTAGTATCGGCTACTTTGAATTTCTGTGACATTGTTTATATGACGAGGGTGAATTCAGGACCTTCTCAAATCACGAATCGCTGTTTCGCTGTTTACTACCTGAAACATATATGAAATTGACATATTAGATGTATATTTATTTTTTATTTATGGCCAATTAGTAACAAAGAATGAGTCTAGTATCAGTATTGAAATAGATATTTGATATACTTAAAAACTGTAGTAATAATGTCATTTTGCCCAATTAACAATAGTTAATATATTGGTTAATATTGGTGAAAAGCTAGCATTTTGACACCAAAATTAAATACAAATGATGTTGTCTCTCATCTGCTGCTTCAGATTAAATATATTACTATTAACATGTGTTCCTGATTATAAAACGGTCATTTTGATACCTTACTGGTCGAATTTGGTTGAGTAATAAAACTCTTGTGATTATTTCATTTTCTGGTACATTTATCATGGCGGCCATTTTGGTGACGTCATACTGAACACATGCTACATTGAAACACAGTGTTACTTATCTTTATAACATGAATGCCATCCAGGTATCGAATTATGTATAATTGCGTGATTTTTTTGTATGACAATTAGAACTAAAATACTTGCAAATTTATCGCAAAAATAGCATTTTGGCGGCCATTTTAAGTCGCCATCTTGAATTTGAAGCACATGAGAAGACCAAAACTATTATAAATCAATTGTGTGGGTTCTGAAACATATATGCAGTTGTTTACTCTAGGTTTGTATGTGTATTTTTGACATATATAGGGTATTTGTAAAAGTATGAATTTTTTTAGGCCATCTTGGAAAATGGCGGCTATGAGGTAAAATTCGCGATGGCTCCATATCTGAAAAAATCCACAATACAATAATCTATATGTACACAAAAAATGGTGCTTTCTTCACAAAGTGCACAATACCATCGAATTATGGTCCTTAGCCGCTGCACTAACGTGCGGGCGGAGGCGTAGGACAATGCCACGAGCGGGCGGGGGCGGACGGGTGTTGAGTTGTATAGATATAGTTGGCTGTGGAAAGTTTACCGTCAGCTATATTGACCACACAATCCCGTGCCGCCGGTCATACGGGCCGGTAGCCAGTCTCGCATATGTTACGCGAAATCTTAAGATCGCGCAGCGCAATCTACCAATTTTATATAGGCTATAGTGTTATTATGGTAATATATATAAGCAGTAAGTGGACCCCTGTTTTGCAGGCAGGTTTATCAGCGTGAGTTGGGGTGCTAGAGTTCGATGAGACTAATTGCGCAGGCCCGGTTTTGCAGGGTTTTGCAGGCAGGTTTATCAGCGTGGGTTGGGGTAGGCCCTACGTGCTAGTGTGGAGCTTTCAGGGGGGCTGACGTCCTAAAACCAAACGACTTCATTAGCCACGGGTAAGCTACGTCAGAGCTGTATATAGAGAGAGTAGCGACAATGGGGGTCCACTTACTGCTTATATACGTGCCACGAGCTCGAGAGAGCAACACATCGAAAGTCTGTTTTGGCCACGAGCTCGGGAGAGCAACCCACGTCGCAAGGATCACCTACAAGCCACCTACGAGCTCAATTGAGCATCGCCGACTGCAAGGGGAAGGCCGACCTGAAGGTCTTAATCACACGCGAACGCACAGCGCGTGCACGGATTCGAGGAGCGCCGCCTCGGACGTTACGAGGAGCCACGCTTCTATCAACACGAGCCGAGCAGCGGCAGCACTCGACGAAGAGCGAGAACGAGGAGCGACGCCGAAGGCGTTAAGACATTAGAATGGAGAATAGTTAAGACAAACAGATAATAATTGAAATAAGCAACGTAAACGTTACATACGTATATTCTATATATATGCTATATTTTAGAGACGCTAAGTCGATGTTATTCGTATAAGGTAAATAAAGTCATCAATTGTATAAAGAAAATATAAGGACTTGGTTTCATTTCACTCTGGGGTTTTCTTGCTACTGCATCACCGTCATGCCTTTACGGTAGGAGCGAAATCTGCTCCCAAATCAAACAAATTACACGTGTTAACCTTAGCACGTGTGAAAATCCAGTTGCGGCCACCCATAGGGCCACTAGATTAGAGATCAATGAGATTGCCGCACGCGGTCGGCCGATCGGTTAATTGCGCGGATCGTAAAATGTGCACACAACACATAGACTTGAGTTTGTTTACATCGTGAATCTTCAGCAATTTTACAGATTTTACTGCATCTAGCATCTGCATCAAGCGTAGCTTTTTATAACATCTGGTGTATCCACGTTTGACAACTGTCTTCTGTAGTATATTATGCATGGATGACAAGGTAGCCAAAGCACGCTATCTTGAGAAAAGTGCGTGCATTGGGAAGCGAGACCCGTACCAAATAGACAATGGCGAATGGAGTGAAGATTCACATTGTGTTTTGATCACGCTAGGCAGCCTAAAAAAGCTGTGTGGCACTTTCTCTGATACCGATTGCTGCAAGTGACATCACGTACCGCATGAGAACGGCATTGTGATGGATTTGCTTAATAGGCGAATACACTGAGCAGAGAACAGTGCATTGGGCCATGTACTTGTACAATGACTGAACTAGTACCATAGACAAAGAATAACTAGTACTGACTACCAGCATGGCCATCGGCGTTGCATTATGGGTAATTTAAAAATGTGCTAAAAACTCTCTATAGGTACTACCGGGGCGCCATGCAGGACAGGCGTTTTTGTACCTATAAACTTGACAAAAATGAGTTTTGTGGGACAAAACTCAATTTTGTCTAACAAAAGTCAATTTTGTGAACACAAAACTCAATTCTGTCAATCCTGTTCCACAAAACTCAATTTTGTGAACACAAAACTCAATTCTGTCA
>NW_014578335.1:40297-43620 GCF_000485595.1 Priapulus caudatus
ACGATATAATAATTGATTCATAAATTAATTTTGCTATTTGCAGATCAGAATAACTTTAAGAAAGTTGCGCATATTTATTTGCTTCGTGGTATGAACAGAAAACCGTGATTCTTTAATATTAAAACGGCATTCCCATATATCCGTAAGGGTAGCTATCAAAGAAGTGTTCTGTGCAATTTTTTTTATTAGATTGACTAACCAAAAGCTGCCTCGGCTTGTTCAATCCTTGCATGCAGTACCTACGGGGCGCCATGCAGGACAGGGCTCAATTCTGTCTCAAAACTCACTCTTTGTGCACAAAACTCTATTCTGTCTCACAAAAGTCAATTTTGTGAACACAAAACCAATTCTGTCAATCCTGTTTTACAAAACTCAATTTTGTGAACACAAAACTCAATTCTGTCAATCCTGTCCACAAAACTCAATTTTGTGAACACAAAACTCAAATTCTATCAATCCTCGTCCACAAAACTCAATTCTGTCAATCCTGTTCCACAAAACTCAATTCTTCAATCCTGTTCACAAAACTCGATTTTTGTTGCCAAATTTTGGCACATCGCATTGTAAGAAGGGCCTACGATGGTCAGAAACTGGGCTGGAACGAAATGGGTCACTAAAGTTAAAGAAACATGATGGCGACCTGTGACACATTTCTCCAGCCAGTTTCTGACCAATGTAGCCTCTTCTTACATGGCGTGTGCCATAATTTGGGCAACCAAAATCGAGTTTTGTGGAACAGGATTGACAGAAATTGAGTATTGCGTTTACAAAATGAGTTTTGTGAGACAGGATACACACACATACACACACACACACACACACACACACACACACACACACACACACACACACACACACAGACGGTACCCACTTTTTTCAGCCTATACGGCAAAATATATATTTCCAGTAGATGTAGGCCAATACACAAACTCTCCGCTGTTAACTAAATAGCATAAGCTCCATAATACCATTCTATCCTTTACCTTAAGCGTTCACCTTGCGTTAAATTGTATAAAAATAAATGACTTTAGACCTACTTACAACAAGTCAAACCGAATTAATCAACTTCCCATTTCACGACTTCCAAACTTTTACAATGATAGGCCTATATAGCGCTATGTTATCACAGGCAAGCCAGTTTTACAAGTCAATATTTATCGTATAAACATACATAGTTATACATAAGTAACGTATTAACATAGCAACTAATAGACATTTCATTAGTTGTGAGTGCGTGACAGAATAATGTTCACTGTTTAAACAAAAATCACCATCCATACCTAGTAAAGGAGCCTATACCTCACGACGGTTCTCAACAGCCCGGGAGACTGATATAACTATGATAGGATATGCCATAAAACTATCTATACATCTCCACAGGAAATGCTACACCATTCTTACGAATATGAACAAGTTACATAATTCGCAAACGACATGTATGTACCATATTTTGTCTCGTGATGCGTGGTAGATTTTACAAGTCGACCGAATTTTAAACGCGAATTTTCGCCATCGACGTGCAAAGACAGGAGTTATATTGCTAATCGAGATGTTTTTTTAGGGAAAACAATTTTTATTAATGCTACATAGGCCATAGTAGGTTTTTGGCTAGAATGGCGCTAATCTTCATAATTACATGAAATATGAGTGGCTTACTCACCGGCTGTCCTCCTGTAAAGGAGTTACCTCACAAAGGCCTATCATTAGAATCAGGAGAGTGGACGAACATCAATGATTCCCCTTTACGATGAACGTTTGCCATGGGAGTGGCACATGCAGTAACGCTGAGAGCTCGTTCCTAAGGCCACTACTGCGCATCAACTAATCACAGATTCACAGCATGCACGCGCCAGATTCACAGCACACTTCACAAAGCGCACCTAGCACGCATTCGTGCATATTATACAACCGGCCCACGTGTAACGGGACATAAATTGCAGAGTATGCGATGCGGTATATTGGTGTATACCGTGACCTATATTGAAGATGTGACTTCGAGATGAAACGTATATATGTCTCTATCCAATAAAGTAAACGGTCAAGGATGGTATAGGATAGGAAAGGGAATAAAATGACACTGTCGCACATGATGAACAGTTTATTTTCTTGAATTGAAGCTGATAATTAACCGTGATGCTTTTCAAGTTGACGAGTCACGTGATTTGGTGTTATTTCATAATGAATTCCTGTCGTGATTTCTTTGTTCAGACGGATAGGTAAACGTTCTGTTGCACGATATTATCTATTTTTTATGCTAAATTTCCAATTATTTTTCTTCTACCTTTCCTTTCTTCCATTTCCTTTTAGCTGGCTATCGAATTGCCAAGTACTGCATAAACGGCACCACATTAAGGACATGTTCGTTTCGCCATGCATATTTCTCCATTCTGATTCTAAATAATAGTTCTCAGCTCTGCATATTATATCAGTCTTCTGACATGTTTCCATTTCAATTTTTTATATAATTTTCCGGCTGGAAAGCATTAATGTGAATTTAGCAGAGCTCTTTCTAGATATAATGACAAAGAATTCAGCTTCAGAGAAGGCAATGCGTATAATAAAGCGTTCACTTTCTCCAACTGGTTTATCAAATTATGTGAAAATGATTCCTGCACTCATGAATTGCAACGACTGGAAATTCAGTTAGAATTATATACAATTTTATTTTTTATTTTTTCGATTATTTAACCTTCGCTAGTACGCTATACTTCCACTGCTGAGAGTCAGTATTCTCACATACCTTTTAATGCGCCACGATTGATCACTGTTTTTAACGTACCACTAGTGTTCGCGTCAAGAGCTGTGAATATATATATTATTATATAATAATACACAGACTCGTGGAATACAGAATTGTGACAAAACTTACTATCGTAGTAAGGGGTTATTACCTGAGAACAAAGCAAACTTTAATTTAAATTTAATTTAGAGGTTTCGGGATAGTGGTTTCCGCAGATCTCTAGTAATAATAATTGCTTACAGTTTAATTATAGTACAGGGTGCCTGGATACCACCACGTTATGACATTTTTATCATATCCACATGTTTACTCAAAGGTAGAAAGATAGATTGATGCATGCATGGACGAATGAACAAATAAATAAATAAATGAATGGATGGATAGATGTATGGAGGAATGGATGGATGGATGGATGGATGGATGGATGGATGGATGGATGGATGGATGGATGGATGGATGGATTGAGGGATGGACGAACGGACGGAGGGAGGGGCGGACGGACGGACGGACGGACGGACGGACGGACGGACGGACGGACGGACGGACGGACGGACGGACGGACGGACGGACGGACGGACGGACG
>NW_014578335.1:43645-48107 GCF_000485595.1 Priapulus caudatus
CATCCATCATCCTCCATCCATCCATCCATCCACCATCCATCCATCCATCCATCCATCCATCCATCCATGCCACTCCATCCATCCATCATCCATCCTTATCCATCCATCCATCCATCCACTTCCATCCAATTCCATCCATCATCCATCCAATCCATTCCATCCAATCATCCATTCCTCCATACATCTATCCATCCATTCATTTATTTATTTATTTTGTTCATTCGTTCATGCATGCCATCAATCTATTTTTCTACCTTTAAGAAACATGTGGATATGATTAAAAATGTCATAACGTGGTGGTATCCAGGCACCCCTGTAGCTATAATTAAACTGTAAGCAATTATATTATTACTAGAGATCTGCGAAACCACTATCCCAAAACCTCTAAATTAAATTTAAATAAAAGTTTGCTTTTTCTCAGGTAATAACCCTTACTACGATAGTAAGTTTTGTCACAATTCTGTATTCCACGAGTCTGTGTATTATTATATAATAATATATTATATTCACAGCTCTTTGACGCGAACACTAGTGGTACGTTAAAAACAGTGATCCAATCGTGGCGCATTTAAAGGCATGTGGAATACTGACGTCTCAGCATGGAAGTATAGCGTACTAGCGAAGGTTAAATAATCGAAAAAATAAAAAATAAAATTGTATACTAATTCTAACTGAATTTCCAGTCGTTTGCAATTCATGAGTGCAGGAATCATTTTCACATAATTTTGATAAACCCAGTTGGAGAAAGTGAACCTTATTATACGCATTGCCTTCTCTGAAGGCTGAATTCTTTATTATATCTAGAAAGAGTGCTCTGCTGAAATTCACATTAATGCTTTCAGCCGCGAAAATTTATAAAAAAATTGAAATGGAAACATGTCAGAAGACTGATATAATATGCAGAGCTGAGAACTATTATTTAGAATCAGAATGGAGAAATATGCATGGCGGAAACGAACATGTCCTTAATGTGGTGCCGTTTATGCAGTACTTGGCAATTCGATAGCCAGCTAAAAGGAAATGGAAGAAAGGAAAGGTAGAAGAAAAATAATTGGAAATTTAGCATAAAAAATAGATAATGATCGTGCAACAGACGTTTACCTATCGTCTGAACAAAGAAATCACGACAGGAATTCATTATGCAAATAACACCAAATCACGTGACTCGTCAACTTGAAAAGCATCACGGTTAATTATCAGCTTCAATTCAAGAAAATAAACTGTTCATCATGTGCGACAGTGTCATTTTATTCCCTTTCCTATGCCTATACCATCCTGTGAGGCGTTTACTTTATTGGCTAGAGACAATATATCTTTCATCTCGAAGTCACATCTTCAATATAGGTCACGGTATACACCAATAGACCGCATCGCATACTCTGCAATTTATGTCCGTTACACGTGGGCCTGGTTGTCTATAATATGCACGAATGCGTGCTAGGTGGCTTTGTGAAGTGTGCTGTGAATCTGGCGCGTGCATGCTGTGAATTTATTATTTTGATGCGCAGTAGTGGCCTTAGGAACGAGTCTCCAGCGTTACTGCATGTGCCACTCCCATGGCAAACGTTCAATCGTAAAAGGGGAATCATTGATGTTCGCCACTCTCCTGATTCTAATGATAGGCCTTTGGAGGTAACTCCTTACAGGAGGAACAGCCGGTGAGTAAGCACTCATATTTCATGTAATTAGAAGAATTAGCGCCATTCTAGCCAAAAACCTACTATGGCTCTATGTAGCATTATAAAAATTGTTTCCCTAAAAAACCATCTCGATTAGCAATATAACTCTCTGTCTTTGCACGTCGATGGCCGAAAATTCGCGTTTTAATTTAATATTCTGTGTCGACTTGTATAAAATCTACGCACGCATCACGCGTAGATCATAAATGAGGTAACTAGACAGCTGTCGTTTCTTGGCAATTATGTAACTGTGTTCATATTCGTAAGAAGTGGTATGTTGCATGTGAGCAATGTTATAGATAGTTTTATGCAGCATATCCTATCATAGTTATATCACGTCTCGCGGCTGTTGAGACCGTCGGAGGTATAAGGCTCCTTTACTATGCCCGTATGGATGGTGATTTTTTTTAAACAGTTAACATTATTCGTGGCACGCCCCCCCCCCCCCCCCCCCCCCCCCCCCCCCCCCCCCCCCCCCCCCCCCCCCCCCCCCCCCCCCCCCCCCCCCCCCCCCCCCCCCCCCCCCCCCCCCCCCCCCCCCCCCCCCCCACCCCCCCCCCCCCCCCCCCCCCTCACAAACTATTGAAAGTCTATTAGTCGCTATTTAATACTTACTATGTATAACTATGTAGTTTATACGATAAATATTGACTTGTAAAACTGATGGATAGGATGGATGGATGGATGGATGGATGGATAGGATGGATGGATGGATGGATGGATGGATGGATGGATGGACGGATGGACGGACGGACGGACGGACGGACGGACGGACGGACGGACGGACGGACGGACGGACGGACGGACGGACGGACGGACGGACGGACGGACGGACGGACGGACGGATGGATGGATGGATGGATGGATGGATGGATGGATGAATGGATGGATAGATGGATGGATAGATGAATGAATGGTAGGGCAGATTGCTGGGTTGGTGGGTGAATGGATTGAAGAATGGAGAGAAGGATAGATAAATGGTTGGATCAATTCATATATGTCTCATAAACAAATTTATTAGCATATTATATCTGGGATAATATTTTGGAATTTAAACAAAAAGCGTGTTTTGTTGAATTCATACATATGAGGATGCAAGCGATCAGCGAGTAATTTTGTGTAAGAGATTTCTATTACAAGATCTCACTGAAACAGTGAAGGGATACGTGAATATAACCTGCGAGACCAATTTCACATCAACGCAAATTTTGATATTGGACGAATGACGGCAGACGAGGATAGAAAGAATGGGAGAGAGGTGGGGAATAAGGGTGAAATACGGGGAGGAAGTTGGCGGGCAAAAAGAGACAAGTGGTGAAAAAGAAAGTGTGAAAAATGGTGATAGGGTAATGAAGACAGGACAGGAACACAAAGTTAAATAGGAAGGAAACGGAAATGGGGTAGGGGGAGAAAGAGAGAAAGGTAGCAGAGAGATGAACAGTGCATGGGATAAAGTTACAGTGAGATAGATATATATATATATATAGATGTATATATAGGTAGCTAGACACAGACAGCTATGGGCTATGCAAAGATACAGATAGTACAGTGCGCGATCCGTGTCTGTCTATCCCGTCACCTAGCCAACAGGGAACCCTGTTTTTTAGGCCTTGGTTTTTAGGTAGCTCTGCCTTTAGCTAGAGTCTCTTTATATTTATATCTATATATTTCCTATATAAATGGCCGGATCTGTCTGTCTGTCTGTCTGCCTGTCTATCTTCTCGAGACCCGTAAGAGGTGACCCCCAACACCATATATATTCTGAATCAGCATGACGCGACGATCATTTTAGGCCAAAAAAATGTGACAAAAAAAGTTGACCAAAAAAATGTGACAAAAAAAACGTAGCGGCCTCTTCTTCCTCGACGCTCCTGGCGGAACAGGCAAGACCTTCGTTACCAACCTTCTTCGGGCCAAGGTCAAGCAGACGAGGAAGATTGCCCTGGTAGTTGCTTCAAGCGGCATTGCTGCCACCCTGCTCGACGGAGGGCGCACTGCTCACTCGGCCTTCAAGCTGCCATTCAACCTGGCAAAGCGGGAAAATCCAACCTGCAACATCAGCCGTAGCTCCACAAAGGCCAAGCTGTTCCAAGAGTGCAAGCTCATCATCTGGGACGAGGCAACCATGAGCCACAAAGGCGCCTTTCAAGCACTCGACAACACCCTACAAGACCTTCGGCACAACACAAACATCATGGGAGGTGTTACTGTCCTGCTCTCAGGCGACTTTCGCCAAACCTTGCCAGTCATCGCCAAAGGCAAATGCAGATGCTGTCAATGCTTGCATCAAGTCGTCGTACCTCTGGAGCGAAGTGAACCGCCACAGCCTGAAAACCAACATGAGGGTGCAGCTCAGCGGCGATAAAAAAGCTGGTCGCTTCTCTCAGCGACTGCTGAAGGTCAGCAATGGCAGACTTGCCACCACAGTTGATGGCCAAGTCAAGCTGCCATTCGGCAAAGCAGCGGCGGACATCACCCAGCTCATGACCAAAGTCTTCCCAAACCTCCACCTCTGCTACCAAGACCAAGACTGGTTGAGCGGGCGAGCCATCCTTGCTCCCAAGAATTTGGCCCTGGATAACATCAACGCCAAGCTGCTGGAGCAACTGCCTGGCGACTCAACGAGATACAAGTCGATGGACACAGTTCCTGATCCTGACCAGGTCGTACACTATCCGACCGAGTTTCTCAACAGCCTGGCGCCCTCAGGTCTGCCACCACACAACTTGGTGCTCAAGGTCGGCGCGCCGCAGTCTGCTAATGCGCAAACCTAGATGCTCCCA
>NW_014578335.1:48132-50632 GCF_000485595.1 Priapulus caudatus
ACCAATATCAAGCCGGTGGCCTCGTGACAGCTTGTTGAAGCTACGCCGAAGAATGAAAACCGCACGGGCAGCCGCGCTCGCGGGCAGCGATACTATTGTGTTGCCTCTCCGGTGAGTTTTCCTTGAAATTTTCTGATCGTTCATGAACTCGAATGCTCGTTGTCTTGCGGCAGGAGT
The DNA here is from genome assembly GCF_000485595.1 of Priapulus caudatus. Lineage (NCBI taxonomy): Eukaryota > Metazoa > Priapulida > Priapulimorpha > Priapulimorphida > Priapulidae > Priapulus > Priapulus caudatus. The sequence continues at coordinate 48,310 of NW_014578335.1, forward strand.
GCCACGGCAACGATTGCAGACGAGTCTGCTTACTGTGGGCGTGATGTGTTTCGTCGTCGCCATCATCGCCATCGTCCCTACCTTCGCCCTCACAACGTATTGCCATGTGTTGTTGTATATATAGTTTATGTTTAGGTGCTGTGTGATCTTATGCGGGCACCGCGGGGCAGCCTGCTCTCAACAAATGCAAGAATGTTTCGCGAGATATTTCGCTCCGATGTGCATTCTATACAAGTATTTAGAAATTGTATTGGAGAATTCAAAGACGTCCTAGTATTAGAAAACTAGAACTTCCTCAACAAAACGTCTCTTCTTAGTAATATGGTTATACACACACGCGCGCGAGCGCACGCACGCAGCGCACGCACGCACGCACGCCACGCACGCACGCACGGCACTCACTCACACACCACGCACGCACGCACCGGCACGCGCACACACACTACACACATCGCAACACACACAACACACACACACAACACATATATATATATATATATCCATGATACATTGATACATGTCCTGATAGCATGTACATGATACATATTCCTGATACATGTCTCGCCCTCGTCGTTCGTTACGTCGGGCCCTCTTGTCATGGCACCCCTTATCGCGGTGAACGGATCAACGAATTAACGGCAAGAGCTATCAATATCTCGGTGCATCCCTATGCGCGCCGGCATTCTACTAGTTCATCGAAGGTTGTTCAAGTTCGGCCCAGGTAAGTCTCCACACAAACGCCGTATCGTCACGTATGACACAAACGTACCGCTTCTTTACCAACCCATTTCCATTAGGCCATTGCGCATCCTCGCTGTGTATGTACTGACTCCACGTGCTTACTGATCCACTATGGCTCGTAAAAAACATGATAGGTTCGTGAGGTTGCAGCACCGTGCTCGCTATCGCACTTACAGCAGTAATGACGCTTACAACTTTGATAAAACGAAAGGCAGCTAAAGTTTATAATAATATTCTTCAGGTGTGTATTCGAGATTATCGTTCGCGAGGCACCCCAGGATGAGGTCATTATTCGATCAGGGGAGGAGGATATACTTACTCTGTGTCGTGCAATGATGACGGGACTAGAAGACCAAAGTAAGCTTGTGAATAAATTATGATCGTGTTCGATTGCTATATCAAGTGACATAGCTTATTATAAGGAGAGCATGTGGCGTTCCACCGCCTGCGCAGCGCTTACGTGATGTATTCAGTATTGGTATTCTAGATATAGGTATGTCTCCAATGAAGAATAGTGCCCCGTAAAAATGGAAGTGTCTTGCCTCGTTCACGGGTAAGATGATTCACGATGACTACCAAGCTGGTGATGGCTTTGTCTGTTCTCATGTACTTTTCCTTTTTCACTGGCAGTCTCTGTAAGGATGGAGTGTTAATGATCATCGATGAGGCTGACAAAGATATATTATCGCGGAAACCCTCCTTTCGAGAGATACACGTATGTTGATGAGAACCACAACGCGGCGGAAACTACAATTTACGAAATAGCAAACGCCTCGCCAGAGGACAACGCGCGTTCAGATGCGTATTGGATCACGGTTCGACAGAAGAGGAATATGAATATTCAAACACTGCAAAAGTCTTTCGTTGCAGGTAAACGGGAATGCTATATCACGATATCCCGCGCCATGGGAGCGCCATGCACACGGCCTAATTGAAATTCTGGGGATATTCAGCGGTTCGAGTAAAATCGCCTGCACGCATGCAATTCTACGGGTGTTGGTTATCTTTCTCAGTTGTCCAGCCAGTACGCCAGCACGCACTTAATTAGGAGTTGTTTTAGGAACAACAACAGCTAGGTACTATAAAATGAGATGTGATCGAACGAATGCCGATCGACATTGGCGTGCTATCTGAAGTGGAACATTGACGAGTCGACGATCGCTCTCTAGAGCTAGGCTAGTACATACAAATCTATACACGTTATAATATCGATCAGGATTTAAGTCAATACTACTTATTGCAGTGCCGCCGACCCTGTACTACTTCATGCAGAATGATAAGGAGTTAGAAAGGCAACACGCCCGGCAGTGTTTGTGAAGAGACAGAGCCGGGCTTGCTAACGCTATTCATCGCTGATGGAAACCCGGCCCCTGTGGAGGTGACGTGGTATCGTGCGAGTGCGGGTGCTGAGGTGAGTCGCCTCGAACTAAATACTTTACGTTCTGGTAGAAAACAACGATTCACCTACAGTTAGTAAAACCGTGAGACGGACTGATGAACAGACGGGCGGATCGAGGATAGACGAGTGGATGGATGGATGGATGGATGGATGGATGGATGGATGGACTGGATGGATTGGATG
>NW_014578335.1:53132-74496 GCF_000485595.1 Priapulus caudatus
GCAGAAGTGGTGTGCGAGTCGGACGGAAATCCGCGGACGACGATCACGTGGAAGAAAAACCAACAAGTCATCGCGGAGGGCGCGTCATTGACGTTTGATCTCGTCCAATCAAGCGACGCCGGCAATGACTACTCGTGCGTGGCGCAAAACAAATACGGCGTCAAATCACGACAATACCAGATCAACGTCGGTGGTAAGAAAATGTTCTTGCAGCTGCACGAACGCATTCACACCCACACGCGCGCACACGTATGCGGATACATATATGGTTACATAGCGAGGACACGCTTTCATACACACACACACTACACAAGTAGATGATCGCTGTTGTTTGTCGTTCTCTGCTGCTTTTCCTGAGGGGAAATGACTTTTAAAATGTTTCTGGCAACACTTCCGTACATGAGTACATACATGCGTGAGCACCTGTGTGTGTAAGTATATATGAATGTAAATATTTAGGCAGTAGGTGTGGGTGGATGCATGCAAAAATCACCGTTGCCATCTGATATTTTTGTAAACATAATGTCACGTCATAGAAATGTTTAATACGTATGGTAGTGATTTAGCATGTCAGTGTGAAATTGTTCGCAAGGTTAGAATTTTTGAATCATCTGAAACTCGATTGCTGATCGTGAAAGCGAGCGCACGCCTGCGGGCGGGCGCTTGCGATTGTCATATATATTTTAGCCAACCGTTTAGCTATATGGACGCGTAATTCGATAACGAATAATTTTGTCTCGACAAGACTTTGTGACAAAGTGACAAGTCATTGTGCCCCGTCTCGCAACACGCACTCACCAGCGGATGCACGCACCTCCTCCTTCACAAACGCGCATGCGCGTACGCACGCAAGCTCAATTAAAAGGACAGTAGCCTCTAGGATTTTACTGCATACAACTGTACTTACTGTATAACAAATCGTCTATACCAACATGTATTTGTCACCAGATACTTAATTAATTATTTACACATCAACGCTACGAAATTTGAACGGCGCCATGACACCCGCGACCGTGCTGCCACCCTGAAAAAGTTGCGTATTTGCATTTTTATTTTGCAGGTAAATGACCGAGGGCTAATCACAAAAGTGCAATTATATTTATACCTAAATGCTATTTAACCGAACGATATTCATTTTAGGGCAAATTTATCCATATTATAACTGAAACTATATGTCGTTTATAAGATATTACAATCCTTTTGCTTTTAAATGTATAAATAAGAAATACCCTCGGTCTGTAGCCCTTGGCTGGAAAGTGGCTTTGCGCAACTTCTCAGATCGTGCGCTTTGAGTGGCGCCACCGTCGTTGTAATCAAACTGTAGTCGTTAGTTTTAAAACATTAAAAAAAAAAATTTCTAATGGTGATTGAACCATGAAACTTTTTATGTAGCGCAATTATAACCTAAATTAGCTGAAAATAACCCTAGAACCTAGAGGCTACTGTTCCTTTAAATACATTTACACACTAAGTGAATACGCATAAAGACTCTCTAAAGAAAAGAAGTCGCAATTGTAAATTCACTTTCTAATTACGAGCGCTACTCTTGGAACAGTTTACGACTGAGCATGATATCTACGTGAATACATTGTAAACCATTTTAACATTGTCGGTTTATCTCGGCAGCTCTTACTGGTCGAAATACGCAAATACGATATTAAATACTTCAATTCGTGATTACATCAAAATGACGAGGCTAATACGCCCGACTGCTTTCTTTCAGCGACTGTCAGCGGGGCTATGATCGCCGGCATCATCATCGCCATCCTCGCCGTGTTTATGGTAGCAGCCATTGTCGGCTACATGTACGTGAATAAGATGTCATGCTTTGCGCCGGCCGCCAAGCCGATTCAGCCCACCACCACAGCGCCGGCGTTCGAAACGCAGGCGTCGCACCCCGTCAAGGACGAGGCGTGGGCGGCCGGCACGGGCCAGGCGTACGAGAACAAGGTGGAGAAGGACGATGAAGGCTTCCACACGATCGATCTTGAAAAAGCCGCAAGCGAGACAGCGGACCCTAAGGCGCTCGATGATAATACGCCGAGCCGGTCACGGGAGTCGTACGCTGCCGCCATGTCGAAGCCGCAGCCGATGCCAACGCCATCTGCTACCATAGCGGAAGATGAAATGGGAGAGAGTGTGTGAGTGGCGTGCAAACTGCGAGCGCCATGTTTTAGGAGTTCCTTCGCAAGGAATATTAAATTCAAATTGTTTCGCGATGGCACGTAGGTGAATACCGGTTGAAGTTAGTGCAACGTGAAGTATATCATTTACAGATATCTGCGTATCAAATTTTTATCAAAAAGTTAGACGGGATGACTTTAACAAAATGCATAAAAAATCGTGCATTGGCTCTATTATATACTGCATATTTAGCTACATATATATATATATATATATATACATACTTGTGTGATACAGATCTATAAGCGATTAGTAATAGTATTGAAATTGAATGCCATATTAAGTAAAAGAAGATTCTATACGAAACATAGTTGACAATGATTGAACCGTAATTTTGTTATTAACATTAAAAAAAATAAAGTTATCAAAATTTTCTATTTTAAAACTAGAATTTTTCTGTTCTCTTATATCTTTAAATGGGTTCACTCGGCAGCATTGCATGACTGCGCATATATGAATTAATGCGTCATTGTAACGTTCTCGGTAATCTGGCTGTCTTTTATTCATCAAGGTCTAAAACTATGTCCGTGTACAAATATTTACTTTAAATGTATACCCAGTATAACTACAGCATACACGTCACATTATCAGTTGTGACTCATCGTTCTTGTTGTTGACGACCACCCGTTACCATTTGCATTAGCTACAACGAATCCATCGTTAGAGTATTGACCATACATACAGTAGGTACTATAACACCAATCCTAACACTAACCCTACACTAAACCTATACTATATACCTATACTTATCTACGGGTTCGACGGTGAAGAATTCACAGAGGTGTGCACGTAAGCGCGTTGAAATTCGTATACTATCACGCAAATGTCAGTAGCTACATGCACGAGAGATTCACAATTATTAAAATGAATAAATAATGCAAAATATATTTCTAACAAATATATCCTCATATCGTTACTTCCCAGTCGCGTTATTGCCATGCTCGTTCAATCGCTGCATACCTTTCCATATTCACTTCAGGGCCGCCACCTATATATATATATATATATATATATATATATATATATATATATATATATATATATACATATATATTCCTACAGTCATATGTTCATGGCCTTACTAAATATTGGCTATGGAAATTTTTTCAAGATTTATAGAAATAAATCACATGTGCGATAAGATTAAGCTGAATAAATAATCATGTTCTCCTATTTATCACCTGTATTTTATGGCTCGTTATATTTATTTAGCCTATTGTCTTGCCAATTTTCATGCATAGCTAAAGGGCCCCTTCTTGCCTACCACTAGTTGTAGTTGTCTTAAAGGCTAATACCTGTGCGCAATTCATCAAAGCTATTTAAAAATTATGTGAGCGGGAACGATAAATCTTCCAGCCTCCCAATTACTGTCGACGTGCATTATAATTTTAGTACAGATTCTCAAATGGTACCGTTATAGTCATAGGTCTAGAGGTAACACAAGTATTGTAGATAACTAAGTATCGTTAATTTGTGTCATTGCCTTGCTTCTATTTTTGTTATTAGTATAGCATCTAATTATAAACAATAAGCCATTCTGATATCCGAAAATATTGCGATATTTTAGCTCGGAATATGAGCACCTAACTGTCACCTCAAATTAATTGCACAAAACTGCATGAATTCTAATGCCCAGCGCACACGTGAGTTATTTTACTCAAGTAAAATGACGCATGAGTCATTTTACTCACGTGTGCGGCAGATTTTCGTTGAGTAATTTGACTCATGCGTCATTTTATTTGAGTAAAATAACTCACGTGTGCGCCGGGCTTAAGCGTTTGGATGAGATCGTTTGCAGCATTAAAGTCTAATCTCAAACAAATAATTACAATATTCCATCCAACGAGAGAAATATCTTTACCGTATACATGCGGCAATATTCCAAAGGAAAAGCTTGCGGAAACGGAGAAGCTAGTATGTGTAAAATCGTTAGCATAGTTAGCTTTTCTAATGTGCAATTCTTCTATCAATATACGATTGAATTTAACACGAGATGGCACCACTGGTAAGCAAACAGCATAGGACAGGCTGCGTTATTATCTATAAGGGGGGCACTCCTGAGTGGATATTTATTTGCTACGACAGATTGCCGGAGCAAAGGTCTATTATGGTACTGCATACATATGATGCAGACGAAATTTATAGTCACTGCTAGGTTATCATTTTCATGTTGAACTCCCAACGGCTCTGGGACTCACGTGTCATGGTTATTCTCGTGTTATAGTTTATTCCGTGCCACCTAATATGCTACAAACAGTATTTTGGGGTGTTCTGGCTATACTAGCTAAAGGTAAGCGTAAATATAACGTAGGAAACGTAGATATTATATACTCAGATTAAACCTTTGGACAATAGGATATTACAGACGAACGTTGTGGGCGGGCATTATGTATCATTGTGTAATCGTAGCTGCGCGTTAAAACGCGTATATAAACTGTTTTCAAAGCCGGTTTGTAAGACCTGCAACTGTTCGAAGCATCTAGTAACGTAGGTTTAAACACGGATTTTCCATCCAGTCACTGCAGTATTCTACCGTTATATGACCATCCATAGAAACATGTGTCTGGTTCATTTCTAAGATGCAGTAGAAGCCGTGTCGTTCAAGAGGGAGCCATCGAATTTGACGTTAAATGTGGGCGATACAGGTGTGCTGGGATGTGCCGTCGACGCGCAGGAGGGTGATGTACGTACATGAGGCTTACTATAGCGTGTATGTGTCTGTGTGTGTGTGGAGGGGGGCGCACAGGAGGGTGATGTACGTACATGAGGCTTACTATAGCGTGTCTGTGTCTGTGTGTGTGTGGAGGGGGGCGCACAGGAGGGTGATGTACGTACATGAGGCTTACTATAGCGTGTCTGTGTCTGTGTGTGTGTGGAGGGGGGGGTGGGATGCAGCATGGAGGGAGTGATGTTACGTACATGGGAAGGCGTTACTATAGGGCGTGTATGTGTCTGTGCTGTGTTAGTGTGGGGGGGGTGGACGTCACAGAAGGTGATGTACGCACATGAGGCTTACTATAGTGGTGTCTGTGTGCTGTGTGGTGGGGGGAGGGACGCAGCAGTGAGGGTGATGTACGTACATGAGCCTTACTATAGCGTGTCTGTGTGTGCGTGTGTGTGGGGGGGGGGGCGCACGAGGAGGGTGATAACGTACATGAGGCCTTACTATAAGGGCGTGCTCTGGTGTCTGTTGGGTGGGGGGGGGACGGCACACGGAGGTGATGTACGTACATGAAGGCTCCTAACTACTATCAGGCGTGTCTGTGTGTCTGTGTGTGGGGGGGGGACGCACAGAGGGTGATGTACGTACATGAGCCTTACCTATCGTCCGCTGTCTGTGTGTCTGTGTGTGTGGGGGGGGGAAGGCAACAGGAGGGTGATGTACGTATGGAGGCTTACTGAAGCGGTTGCTGGGTGTGTGGGTGGGGGGGGGGGGGGTCCCGCACAGGAAGGGTGATGTGACGTACAATGGAGCTTACTATAGTAGGGCGTGTCTGGTGTGTGTAGTGGGGGGGGACAGCAGCAGGAGGGTGATGTACGTACAGGTGAGGCTACTATAGCCGTTCCTGTGTCTGTCGTGGGTGGGGGGGGGGGAGACGCGGACAGGGAGGATGATGTTACGTACATGAAGCTGTTAGCTATAGGCGGGGTGTTGTGTGTCTGTGTGCTGTGGCGGGGGGGGAAGGGCAACCAGAGGGTGATGTTTACGTAACATGGATGGCGAGAGACTAGTAGCGTGTCCTGTGTGTGTCGTGGGGGAACGCAGCATGGCAAGGGAATGTTACATAGCAGTGAGGCTTTACTGGAATAGCGTGATGCCTGTGTGTGGTGGGGCGCGCACGAGGGGAGGGGGGATGTACGTACATGGAGGCTTACTATAGGTGTCTGCCTCGCTGGTGGTGTGCGCCGGGAGGGGGGGAAGCCATGATGGTGATGTACGCTGACACGCGGAGGGCTTACTACTGAAGGCCGTGGCTCTGTGGTGTGGTGTGTGGGGGGGGAAGCACATTGAGGGGTGGATGTACGTACAGGCGTGGGATGCTTACTATAGCGTGTCTGTGTGTGTGGGGGCGGAGGGGGGACTGCACAGGAGGTGTGATGTACGTACATTCGAGGGAGGAGGTTGGGGTGTGGGGGGGGCTGATCAGGGGGCACGTTTTATGTAGGACAAGGGAAGTGTTTTTAATTGTACGGGATTCGTGTATGTTCACGTTAAAACCTGGCCAACAGCTATCAGCGGGGGTGGCTGATATAGGTGAGCTCTCTATTTGAGCTCAGTACTAATAGTATACTAAGTATATCTCTGATAGTGTTATATATCTCCTATATATAATAACTCTCCTGATATAGTATAACGTATATATACAGGGGGCGCCAACGGTTTCAACAAAGTGGGGGCCGCAATTGAGAGAATGAAGCGACCACGTCCGGGGGCCGCTGAGTTATTCGGGGCGGCGAACGCCCGAGCGAGGGAGCCAGGCGACTGAGCGGGGTGTGGGTGTGGGAGGGGGATCCCCCTCCCACGGGCTTGGAGCTTGTTTCAATTTTGCAGCTGAAGGATGGGGAGGCGATCTTGGTGTGCACATCGAGAGAGGTGAAAATGTTCAAACTTTTTAAAGGTGAGAGAAAAACGGAGAATAACCACCTTTTTCAGTACAGTTTCTTGTATCAGGCGATGTCAACTGAGGTACTCGAATAGTAGTATAGGATGTGCATCAATACTGGAGAGTGAGCATGTGAATAGGAATAAGGGAATATGAAATAGGTGATCGTTTTCAAGGGCGTACAGGGAAAATTTGCCGCTTTCTTCAACACTAGTACGCCTAATAGTACAGAGAAAGAGACGTATAGGGGAGAGAGAGACTTGAAACATGGAGAGCTGTGTGAGCAGGTCGTGACAACGGTAAGTTGCCTTGAGAAGAGGAAGAGCAAGAGAGATGAGGTAAGGAGAGAGACAGCAAGCTAGTTTGTAGAGAGAGAGAGAGGGAGAAGAAAAGAGAACTGAGGAATAAAAATAAATACCACCTAAAACGTGAAGAGAACGGGCACTGCATGAGGGGTCGTGTACCCGCGCGAGAAGAATAGTCCCACAGGTTACTGCCGGGACCGTACGCCTGGGGTACGTCCGGTAGACCGGAGCTCTGACGTTATCAGCGTGCGTTAAGGGCTCTGCTGATGCGTGGCGTCGTACTTAAGCGTGTGCGTACGGTGGCGAGGAGCATGAAAATAAGTACAGTGGGAAAATGTGTCATATGCAAGGCGTAATGATTTATATTGGGAGGCAGGAACGGAGAGGTCCGTCTTGAGTATTACACAATGTGTGGTGAATGCAATTGCGTCGGCAGGGCCTGTGTACAGGATTTTGTACCTTAGGGGTGGGTCTGAACCGTAACCCGAGACAGTTGGCGAGGGCACGCGAAGGGGGGCTGGCTGGGGGCCACGCCCTCTGCCGGAAGAGTTTTTTTCAAATAGACCCCTCCAGATAGGCGCTTTGTGTCTGCCGCGAGCAATGGGGGGGTCCGGAGACCCTAGAAGACGTGAATAGGGAGCCGCGCGGAGACAAACGGGGGAGGAGAAGGGCCAAGTAAAAGGGGAGTGTAGCGCCGGAGGGGGAGCGCAGAGCGACAGCCGGAGCGAAGGGAGGGAGTGTGGGAGGTTCGGGTGTTCACTGGTTCAACCGTCTGCGCCGCACGATGGAGAGGTTGGCAATTATTGACAGCTAAAGAGGAGCGACCGTGCCCAAGTGAAAGTTCTAGGCAAATTGTTCTAGACAAAAGCAAATTTTGTTGGGCTTTGGGGGGACGGGAGGTCGGGAAGGGGGAGGGGTTCGTTTGTCGAATCCCAGCCGGGGAACCACGCCTGGCTACGGGCCTGCATATGCACAGTACGGCGTACTGGGGAGATTCGAGCCCGGTCGAGGGATCGAGCCCTTGCCGAAGCCGAGCAGGAATCCGGCCCCGAGTCCGCAACGGTAATATGGGCTAAAATACGGGCGCTGCTGCCATGGTCTGGTGTGCCTATAGTGGAGACGGAGTAGAGCTGACCAAAGAGAGTGCGTCAAAGCTTTGTGTAATTTCCGAGTAGGCAGCATGAAAATGTGGATAAATATCAGAGGCTCGTCTTTGCGCGTTCTCTCCCCCTTCTGCTCTCCTCTATTGTCTCCGTGAAGGGGATAAGTAGTATGCATAGCGCGGTTGACCGACAAAGAGAGAGAAGATGAACACAAAAAGGATGTTCTGGGGCAAATAAGAGTGGGGGGGGGGGTGGGGAGCAGCGGGGGCCCCCCCCCCCCACGGTAGGCCGCCCCCCGCTGATATAGTATAGGTATAGGTGTATAATAGAATAGGATTATGGTGTGTGTGTTGTGGGAGGTGCGTTTGTGGGTGTGTTGCTGGCGCGGGGGGCGCGCGTGTGTATGTGTGTGCGCGTGCGTGCGTGCGTGGGCGTGAGCGTATATGTGTGGTCATTTATGTGCTTATCCATCAGTTTTCAGTTTGTCGCAATATGCCGCATAAAACACCCATATATTGATACACGCGCGTAATAGTTCTGAAACTATAATTCACTCGCAACGGATCACTGGGCACATTGTAAGAGTACATTTCTCTTCGTGCGAAAAGTGTCAAACGCAACCCATACGCACACGAGCGCTAACTCCTGTAACTCCAACCACCTGTAATCAATAGATCCACGTCGCACTATCCGCACCACATACGCTTACGAAACGCGTTCCTTCTAACGCGCGTTCCTTGCATGTTTTCGGAAGATGTGGTCCGTGCAGTGGTACCGCGATGGAAAAGGTCTCGGGAATTTGCAATTGTACGGCAGATACGAGTATAAGGACGAGACACATCAGGACAACGATTACGATCTCGTGATCAGCGATGCGATGCTGGTTGAGGACAACGCCGAATTCGTCTGTCAGATCGATCAGGGCTTCACGTATCACAAAGTTCCCCTCTGCATTAACTCCTGCTAGACCTTGAGAGTAATCATGGAACTCTAGCCCTAACGTAATACTAGCACCAATTCAAACAGTGAAAGAGTGGCAACCCAGAGTTAACGTTTTACCTGATGCTTATAAATGCGTTTTTCACGTTGTCTACGCATCGTTTCGCGATCGAAAAATCTAAAAAGCATTGTGACGATTCAGAAAGTAGCGCGTATATATATATATAAAATTATATCTGAAGTAGATAATAGGGGAAAATTAATTCCCTATTATCTACTTCTGATATATATGCACCTAGCCAAGCGAGCGTACCCAGTATCGTGACAGCAGCCGTTCTCGAAGCAACTGCATCGTGAATTCAGGGTAATTCGTGAGATATTCTTCCTGAACAGTGATGCCATCAGACGTATATCTTTGGCGGGATGACAGTCTAGTAGATGGCGCCACAACACTCATCGGTAGCGAAAATGAAACGATATCGTGTGTCACCAAGAACTGCAATCCTGTACCGAAAGTGACATGGTGGAAACAGCGTAAAGAATCAGTAAGTCGGGGGCCTGGCTATAGAATTCCCTGCGTGTACGCATGTCAGGCCTTTCGCTTCCCTGTATGCTGGTCGCTGGTATGGTGGCTGGTATGGGCGCTGGGCTAGCTGGTGGGTGGTGGTTGCTGGTCGCTGGTATGGTGGGCTGGTCGCCCAAGCATATTCACATCGATGTGTACCCGTGCAATTGAAAATAACCACGTGTAACATAGTACTAGTAGGTAGTAGTGTGCACAGCTGTATGCACGCATTAATTCTTCCCGGCTAATAGTTGGCTGACTGTCTATACTCGTGCGCTTACTTAGTTGCCTGGTTCTAATCTTTATGTGATCCTGTTTATCGTCATATCATTCTGTTTAGTCGCTCGTTTATACGGGTACAGTACATTTTAATGTTTGTTCTCGGGCTTGACATATCTGTTTACTTCCTCACCTTCCCGAATAATAACGGTTGCTTGGGCGGAGGACGCCATATATATTTTTACTTGCTTTTTCACAAAAGACGTGTAGTGGTAGTGCTCACATCACTGCCAAAGCTTGTCGTATGCATGCTGCCTATCATGATCTACCCCAAATGTCAGGGTATACCTTCCTGAATCCAACGTATTTTACATTCCAATCATTCGTTGTTATATGAGTATCGTTACATTTTTTTGGTGATATACTACTTAGCGATTAAAAATATTTTATCTCCCGCTTCACGTTGTTGCGACAAACGCAGCGCGCGGCGTATATGCAAGTGTTAATCGGACATTCTTCCTTCTAAACAAAATACAGTTGATAACGCAGCGCAATTGTTTCGTTCGAGGATTGGGAAGACATCACTAACACGGCCACTTCGGAGACGATCGAGGAGACGTTCGACGGTGAACAGGTGGCGACGTTTACGTTTAACAATTCGCTGACGTTCGTCAGTGAGAGACTGGACAACGGAGGGCGACTGTCGTGCCGTGTCGACCACCCCTCATATGCATCTAGCGGTGTGCTCGAACTCACCATCGATATGAACGTGATGTGTAAGTTGTCGCCCCGTTAGGTACCATCGCACGGCGGCAGGTGGCTCCACGCAGTGTCAACCACTGTCAACAAGTGTCAACCACTGCCAAGTTGTCAACCAGTGTTAGCCACTGTCAACCAGTGTCAACCACTGTCAACCAGTGTTAGCCACTGTCAACCAGTGTCAACCACTGTCAACCATTGTTAGCCACTGTCAACCCGTGGCAGTACCGTCTGCGCTTGCAAGTTGTATCATAAGAATATGGAAGACAGCGATTTATTTTGAGATGTGTGTGAATGTGTCTAAATCTCAGTATATGAGAGGGATAATTTTAAAATTATCTGCTAACTGATCTATCTTGGTTAATTTTCACTCAACCGTGTTGATTCAACACGTACTGCTGACGTTTCTTGAGTATACTGAGTTACCTGCTAACTATTAAAAGTGATAAAGTATCTTTATGTACTCGAGTTATAGCAGGGCATGAGTGTAGCCACGCCTTGCGGGGAACACATTCCGGATTTGAACTAGAATCGAGGAGGTAGAGGTATTCCGGAACGCATTTGTACAATAAAGTTTACTTTGAACATGCGTGACTAGCTACTATTCCTATGATATATAGATGTTAGCGACTATCGGAGTTTCTAGTTAGGTTCTGTGGCGTTATATGTGATTTATGGTATTCATTAGACAAAGATAACGGCTGCGTCGGTAAACATGGCCGTCTTGAGCAAATGCATATACATGAAAAAATGCAACGCCATTATTTATACGCTTAATATTTTAAGTTTGCCTTCGGTGCGTTCTTACACCCCTATATATGATTAACGTTAGCTGCTGCTGGTTGCCGATGGTTGACTCTGGCTGGCGGGACATATATATGGGCAGCTCACTGGCGGCTCACGTACCCACCCAAGACCTTTTTTTTGGCCGATTTTACTGCCTTAAAATGAACCGAGGTTTGTTCAAGGGAGATAGATGTGCATGGCAAAATCCGATCTCAAAATTTCACTTCCGCCGAAGGATCCCGCCATGACCCTTCTCCTATACTAATGTACAGTGGAAATCGCGCCCGAGTCGCTCGTCGCCGTAGCAAGCCAAGACAATGTTTTTCGGTCAATCTGATCAAGCGTTGAATATGGGCAAAGTTAACGTTTACGCTACTGAGAATGAAACATACCGCGACTTGTTAATGTTTTCTAACGTCTCTATTATATCTTCAATGAAGAATCTACCCCAGTAACAGATATCCGGAGAATTTGCGCGAGCAGGTTGTATCGCATGATTCGCACACTCTTCTAAGGAAAGCGTACAACCTCTGCCTGCGCGCATATTTATTAATAATTAGTTTAGGATTTAACCTGTTTTTGCTGGTACGTGTTACCTTTTCTATAATGATGTCAAATATAACGTTGAATGCGCATGCGAGTACACTTATAATACAGTTGACAAATCACCACCATATATATACCAATGCGCATTTTACTCTTGCTAGGTGGCATTCCTTCTTATGTATCTTCTTTATTTTATAAGCTTGGTAGTACAGATGCTTTTAGAAACAAAATTCTCTAAAATAATATGTTTATTTAATAATTCATTTATTTATTCATTTATTCATTTATTCATTCGTTCATTCATTCATTCATTTATTCATTTATTCATTCGTTCATTCATTCATCTATTCCTTCATTTTATATTTATGTGTGTGTGTGCGTGCCGACAGTCGTGCCTGCTATTACCGGACCCCAGCAAGATGCGGACGTCGTGGAAGGAACAGATGCAGAGTTTAGCTGTGTGATCGACGCGAACCCGCCAGCGTCCGTGTCGTGGTACAGAGGGGTTAATGTCATCAGTAACGACAACACGTTAAAGGTACGCCTAATAATAATCGTCATCGGTCGAACACGTACGGCGATGCATGACGCGGTGCTGGAGTAGCCGGCGTGGCAGTAACGCACATATAGCGTAGCGTGCGTGTTTGATATTCTCATAATATTTTGTTCATAACGGGGATTTTTCATGAGGATGATATTTATATTTATTTTCTCAAAACAATTTTCGATACTTTTGTATGTATACATTTACTCGTAGATTATAGAACGGTGAAAGGGAAACTGACAAGAAAAGAGTATCAATGTCGTATTCGAACACGGCTAACTCGGATTCACCATTTACTAAATGCAATTCTTAACTGAATTTTACATTAATATGATGGTGCGCTTTTCTCGCATAGGAATTAGTGCTGAACGCTATATGTTGTGTACTTTGACAGATCGAGCAGGCGAGTCTGTATGACGAAAGCGATGACTACAGGTGCTTGGCGGAAAACGACCAGGGCAGCACTTATTCGCCGCCTTTTACAATTACCTTATTAGGTACCATATTTAATTGCTATAAGCGTATCGAATTTACATAGCTGTAAATATAATTAAACATTTGAGATAGATGTGTCACACATTAATTGTTTGCTATTGAAAATCTATTTTATCCCAATGTATTACTTTAATCATAATAAGATGCGCAGTCTTCTCGAAATTCCGAAAATCAAAGAATGAAATGAACATTTAAAAATGGTAGCCAATTTTCCTTGATGAATTTGTTCCTACTCTTAAACTAAAGCCATAATTTATCCAACTGTATTACCGCGGCAACATCAGTGCCTCCCACGGACCTATATATGCTACAAGACGGGGTCGTGATCGATGAAACATCTCCGGCTATCTTCACAAGCGATCAGATGGCAGTGATATCTTGCCACGCAGAAAATTCAAAACCAACGTCCTCATTTCGCTGGTTGCTAAACGGCACAGACCCACAGGTGAGGCATACACCTGTGATGTGTGTAACTTACAGGTGATGTGTGTAAGTTACAGCTAATCTGAAGGATTTTGTCACTAAAGCTGAATGCGCGGGTCGGATCACTTAGACGAAAATAAATGTTAAAATAATTACTAAAACATTACTAAAAGTCCATAAACGTGTCCTTGCTTCACAGTGAATATGTTCGAACTAACAGGTGCCTGTTGCAATTGCGCTACGCCTAGTCCTAGATTATCGTAGAATTTTAATTCGCGATGATATTATAACATCTGTACTATAATTATAATAAATTACTAATCGTGCTGCAGTGGACTTCTGAAGTCGAGCATGTTCCGGGAAACAGAAATCAAACGGAGACATCTGTCAGCACAGTGACGTTCATCGCTCTCAAGGAGTACAACTTGGACACGGTGACATGCGACGTCATACACCCAGCGATTGCTAGCGGAAGCCTTCAATCCAACATGGAGGTCATGTGTAAGCAACGAATCTCTCGTAACGTTACGGAAACGTGTAATTCGATTACTATTTTTCGATTCGTCGACAAGCGCATCAGCGATTCATATCCAGATCGCAGCGACATCTATGCGCATAAACTGAGCCGTAAGCTCTTAGCTATGCTTTAGGTTTAGGCCGTGGCTACGCGTCCGGTTACCGGATGCCCAGCTCCCAGGCTACGCGTCCGGTCATATATTTCTTATGTGAACCCAACTATATTTCAGTAAAAAACAATAAACAAAAAGTTTTTACCATAGTATTACTTACCTTTAGGTATTTTATCAAAAAAATGTGTTTTTGTAACTTTTGAAAAAAAATAGTAAATCTAGTAAAATCAACGATTCGAAAGGGGGCGTGGCCTAATCGTGACGTGGATTTGGGAATCTGTGCTGAGCTTTGGATGACCGGACGCGTATAGCCACTGCGTTAGGTTTATTCGTTGCATCTTAGGATAGAATTTAATACACGCGAGCATGCCCGTTTTTGAATGAGCGTGGATTTGTGCGGTTTTCGCGTGCTCGTGCGCGTGCTCGTGCGCATGCGTGCGTGCGCGTATGAGAATACCTACATTAAGCTGCTCCGTTTCGCGATGCAGACTCTCCGCAAATCACGATGTCGCCGCAACCCACGGAGATAGACGAAGGCGAGCGTCTCGAGCTGGAGTGTGCCTCAGATGGTCACCCGACGCCAGCGATATCCTGGATGAAGGGCGCCACAGTCATTCAATCCGACACGCCTCTGCTAATATTCGCTGAGATAAGCAGAGACGACGAGGGCACGTACGCGTGCTCCGCCACGAATGACCTTGGTTCCGACAAATCACGCGAATTCGCTATCACGGTCATAGGTAAAAGCCGTGCCACGTGATGCCGCGTGTATATATGTGTGTGTGTGTGTGGGGGGGGGGGGTCGTTGAAGAAACTATTTCACTGTAGGCGGCGCATGGTATGCGTACACATGGTCCAACAGGAACGTGTCGGAACATCTTTGTGTCACGTGTAGCTATAATATGGTTTCTTCACGGGACGTGTATAAACCATTATACGAGGTGAACGCGAAAGGATCTTTCGATGTCGTTGCCAGAATTTTTTGTCTTGCTTTTATAACGAATGTTTTTTATAGCGTTTTATAACGACACAATTTGCTGACTTCCATTTTTTTCTATTGATATTTTCTCGCTCGCATTGAAAACAATTTATCTCATGTAACATGCCGCATTTGACTTGTGCCATGACTATAGCGCATCAAACGCGAATATCCCTAACTCGTGCTGAGTTATTGCTTATTTACATGCCTACTTTTATCAGCACGTGTTCCTTCTATTTTTTTACATCTAGTTTCGAAAGGCGGCATGATCGCGGGCATAATCATCGCCATCATTGTCGTCATCGTCATCCTCGCTGTTGTCGGATATCTGTACTGGAAGCGAAAGCTGTGTTTTTCCGCCAAGTCGGCTGATGGCGTGGATGAGGCGTGTGTGGATAGCGGACTACACGTGGCACAGGCGAACGAGAACCAGGCCTATCGCTGCGACATCATCAGAAGCCCGGGCAGCGACGGTGGGGCAGATATCATCGATGAAAATAGAATCAATAGCCAGCTACAGAGACGTATTGGACACCCAATGATCAACTCGTCAATCGGGGAGCCGGACGACAACATATTAGAAACATCCGGATCGCGAATGTCTTACGCGCAGGCACAAGCGCGCCCCGTCTATATCTCATACGTACCCCCTCCGATGCTCCCCGTTTTAGCCGAGAATAAGTCATATGAGTACTTGTCCGAAAGAGGGACAAGTGTATGAGAATACGATATCGACCGAGTCTAAGTGATATGACACCAATCATTCAGCCTACTTTCATTTCTGCACTTAATTTCACTTGTTTTTTAGACGGTCGTGATTTTATATAATGTTCATCTACGCAGTTCATGAGTATGTGTAAATATGACATTTTATTATATCATAGATATTATAAGCAATTTATACTGTAGCACGTTTGCCAATCGTACAATAAAGAAATATTACGTACGACTCCCACTGAATATCCGTATATTCTATGTCTAGTCTACATGCTACATAAACAGAAGAGCAACTATTTGAAAGCCAGAGTGTGAACACCCTTTTATTAAAAAAATCAAACATAATTATTGCACTCTCACTACGCTAGTACGCGTTGACTTCTTGCAGATAGGCGACATGAGATGGTGGTTGCTAACGGACTGCACGCATGACCCGCAGCGACTGTGCTGTGGCCATTTCGAGTTATCGCTGCAAGAGAACTCTCTCAGTTCAGAAGCAGTGTCTCTAATTTACCCACAGCTCCCTGCGTTTTCTAGCGCCGGAGAGGAGGAGTTACCTCAGAATAGAAACAAAAATATAAATCCACCGAGTTTTGATGAATTGCCACGAGTGTTTATTGGACAGAAAATGAAGTTTTATGAACATGGGACTGCAAGCAAAAACTGAAGGAGCCACGAAGTGTCCGGTCTACAATATTACTGTTTGCTGTTTAGAAACGAATTATACATAAATATGTCACGTGACGATGTTCAATTCGACGTAACATTGTTCCAGTAATCTGTAGCGTCGCTTCGTACAATGACGTCACACACCGCAGATATCACACCTTATCCGTTCATCATTTCCAAGAACTCTGAAATGCACATATTCATTTATTACGTATGCATATGCAGAAATATAATAAAGAACACTAATCGACATCGGCGCTAATGTCATATTTACTGGAATGTCTGAATTGACAATGTATTAACATGAATGTACTTTTAACGGGAAAGCTCGCGATCAATCGATCGTTAACTGACGATCTTCGGTAACGATTGCATTTACGACACGAGAGAAAACGACGCGGTTTCCGCGTACAAAACAACGCTTTTCGCGATCGCAAATCTACAGCAATCACTCACCGTCGAAGTCGACTGTTCCGCTGCCATCCTGATCGATTTCCTTAATCAAGCCGTTCAAGTCAGTGTCGGACATCTTGTCATCGACAGCACGAAGAATCTCCTTCAAGTCATCGACGACGATGTAACCTTGGTTACCCTAGAAGCAGACGCGCATAGGTTATTTCACCGATCGCCGTGTTGCGGCGGCAGTCGCGACGAATAATCGACGCGCGAGCCGGTTTTCGGGAGCTCAGTTTCATTCAAACATTTGATTACAATCTCGTCTACACATCGGAATCCGTCGATGCCATGGATGAAATATGGAAATTTTACGCAAGTCTGTAAATTTCACGACCAGTGTCAGTTGTCACAAGGCTTGCATATCTAGATCAACGTTGGCAAGAATTACATCGATGGATATCATTTCGTGCAGTTAATTTCACTGGTATTGTGACGTGAGCATACTTCGCATCTTACAGAATTCTGAGTGAATATTGAAACACTGACGGACGAGTGGATTGAGACGCGTTAACACTGATCGGTGAATATAGGGAGCCATGAGATATGTTCACTGTTGTGAGCCGTGAGCCGTAAGCCGTGAGCCGTGAAACGTGAGCCGTGAGCCGTGGACCGTGAGCCGTAAGCCGTGGACCGTGAGCTGTGAGCCGTGAGCCGTGAGCCGTGAGCCGTGAGCCGTGAGCCACGTGTAGGGAACCTACCTTGTCGTAAAGACGGAAGGCCTCACGCAGCTGCTCGGTCATGTCCTCGTCGGACTCTAGGATGAACTTGACTACCACCATAGCGAAATCCTCGAAATCCATCTTGCCTGAGCCTACAGTCGAAGACATATTCTTCATGAGAATGCGTGTGTAGGCCTACCCGTGCGTGCGTGCGTGCGTGCGTGCGTGCGTGCGTATGTGTGTGTGTGTGTGTGTGCGTGCGTGCGTGCGTGCGTGCGTAGTGCGTGCGTGTGTGTGTGTGTGTGTGTGTGTGTGTGTCGTGTGTGTGTGTGTGTGTGTGTGTGTGTGTGTGTGTGTGTGTGTGTGTAAGTGTGTAGTGCCGTGTGAGTCCGTGTGTGTGTGTGTGTGTGTGTGTGTGTGTGTGTGCTGTGTGTGTGCGGTGCGGTGGTAGCGTACTTGTGAAAAGAGAATAGAGTGCGAGTTCGTACGTTTGTTCCATTCTTCCTTTTACAGTCTAATTTGAGTTATCGGTACGTGACGTGTATATATATACTATACGACACGCATACTAATCATTAACCGTCCGCGGTCAGCCTCCTTAACCATGGCCTGAGCTCTGTGAGACCCATTGTGATGCCATCTCTCTCGGACAAGGCCGAGATCCTTTGTCGCGATGTACCGGTACTCTCCCGGTCAATTTGCCGAAAGCCGCCTTGTATTCTGCAAGAGAAGCGACGTTCGAATCAAACTAAGCGCGAGTTAGGCGTATTTGTGAGGTGGCGGGCGTGACACTAGCATGGCCGGGACGTTTACAATCTGATGGTGCTTACGGCGGAACTCGCGATCCTAGTGAGCGAACGAGACATCTTCCCGCTCACGTTGATTCGTATTGGCATTATTGTATATATGTGCCTTGTGGCGTAGAAAAGCTGACTTGAGTATTGTGCATTTTTCTGATATATAAAATGCAAAGGATTATTTATTAGGTATATTTAAATAATTAATTAGTCGGATATCGTGCATTATTTATGCTTATGCTACTAAATCTGTTTTGCTGCCCCACAGATGCTATACATCGGTATATATATATATATATATATATATATATATATATATATATATATATATGTGCCTAGGCGTCGTAATGCGAGGTCACGGGTGATGCATGGGACATCGGATATCTTTACAAGTGCATTCCTGGCCGCGTCTGCGTGCACATAATGGCTGCCGCGCATGCGCACGCCGGCGCTCATGCAAAAATAGCGCTTCTATTTTCAGCCACTATCCTGAGCGTCACAGCATCAGCAAGAATCATCGTGCGCATGGCTGAAGCCTCATATGTACAAGGCTCTATCGTACAGCGGGCGTGTTTGCGCGCACAAAAACTAGAACCGGCCGACATATGATATACGGGCGGGGGAATGCCGCACTATTTGATACGATATTAAGACATAGTAGCACGCTTAGTGTACGACCTGAAGGAGCAACTGTACAACTCAGATACATTTGCGCTTTGTTATGCGCCTATTATCGTATGGTCAATTGGTATGGTTTATGCGAATTCCAAACCTGGGTCGTTATAGATGCATGCGTTTCAAATATGCGTAACGGCAAATATGTGTTCACGTTGTGTACACGTAATTTGCAGGGCTTACTTTATATACACAATAATCATTGATACGTAGGCGGTACGGCAGCGGTGTTAATTGCCGTACACAGAAGTATACAGATGTCGAAGGAAATCATACATGTAGCTAGATACAAACCTTCAACTTGTTCTTCAGGAAGACCGAGATCCGCCTGAAACCAACAAAAAGCTATCATGTATATAATGATAACAAAGCCACTTATAGATATAAATTAGGATCAAGAATGGGTAATTTTTAATTATTCAGTGGTTTTTGCAAATAGCATGTATGTATTAGAAGCAAATTAAAAGCAGGGTAATGTGATATGATATTGCTGTAGAAATAGTTAACATGAAAAGCTAAAAGAACTATTTATTATGCAGCGAATTAATGCGGCATGTTACCAGGGTGTCTTGGATGTCACCAGACTGTACACTATTGTCAACATATTACTGGACAGCATATCGTGCTACGACGAAGTACAACGTTAGTTGAGTACACACAGTTGATGCACAGCACAGTATTGTTGGCACCGTATACGACTGAGAATCAACACGGGCCATCATCGGTCGCTATACTGATCTAGCATATATTGCCTTCATCTTTCAGCTGCTGCGCTGAAAATGCACGCGATATCAGTACAGTCACGCGTGTTCGTTTTCATCTATATTTAGCCGGCACGCGCCCAGCCTCCGCAGCGCGCGTGTGCGTGCGCCTACTGGCCGGCAAAGCGCACGCGGCTAGTTCTATTTGGGATGATGTATTTATAGCTCACAGGAGGCGGCCGCAGGGTAAGCCGCACGCCTGCATGAAGCTCGACCATGCCATAACAACTCTGTCATTTGGGGCCGCGTATATGCGTACATAAACGAAGTAGTGTGCATGTTAACACACGATACTGTTATCACGCCACACCTGTGATATGATTCGGAAATAAAATCTAGAATTTTAGTAAGAAATTGTGGAAGCATTCGTGTTAGTAACGCCGAAAACAACCTCGCCGACGAACAAAGGCAGATGATTAAAATGCGCGTTACACACGTTATTCACGTTTGACCAAAAGATATTACGTAAATAAAGCAAAATCGTAACGCAACCATGTGCCTTGATCGGTGGGCCGATGCACGCGAAGTAGGAAACCGGAAGGCGTCAGTAAACACACGCAAAGGAATCGGAGGCCACGCGCAGCCTAATATGGCAAGGCTTCACGACGGGCTGCAAGCGGGATGTGAGCCTCACTCAGCACAGCTACCGCACGAATATAGTTCCGCGCGCGTATACGAATTGCGCAGCATACAAAGCGTTGGTTCAAGATCAATCACATTGGGTATGTCGTCGTAAGGAGTTAAAGCATGAGATTCGCCGGGGTTTCTGTTTCGAAAACAAAATGGCCGAATCGGCTTGATGATATCCATGACTGCGCCGTGATTTATTTTTACTTTCGTGGCGTTAGAGAGACAGTGTACGCAATCTGGAGAAACGGTCAACGTTATGTCACTGTTTATTTATGTTTTCGCCTTACGCTTGTCAAAAGATATGACTTCAAGTGTTAACTACCAAGTTAAACTGAAAGGCGCCACCCGTCCATCTAGCGAATATTCCCCCTAGCTATTATTCTCCTGTATCTATATTGACTCCGCCTATATTCGCGCCGCCTATATTCCCTCCACCTATATTCCCACCGCCTATATTCCCTCCTCCCTAAATTCCCTAAGCATAGATATTCTCCACCTATATTCCTTCCGCAAAGATTCCATCCGCTTATATTCCCTCCGCTTATATTTCCTCTGCCTATATTAACTTCCGTCTATATTCCTTTCCGCCTATATTTTATCTGCCCATGTTCCCATCGCTCAATATTCTCTATGCTTATATTACATCCGCCTAGATTCCCTCTGTACGTAATTTCTCTGTTTCTTTCCTAGAGGTTAGCGTTACAGCAGTTACTTCTCGTTATTGTATGTCCGTGTTCATTTATACCCATACATATTAACGACGAATACAGAAAGAAGCTATTCCTCTCTCTCGCTCTCTCTCTCTCTCTCTCTCTCTCTCTCTCTCTCTCTCTCTCTCTCTACTACGTACTACTACTACTACGTACGTACTACTACGTACCTACTACTACTACGTACTACGACGACGACGACGACGACGA